>NC_044499.1:37010814-37198314 GCF_902362185.1 Chanos chanos | reverse complement strand
TTGTAAAATGCTTCTTGTGTGGACGTATTTTAAGGAGACAACATCAAAGATCCTTTCAAAACAGTATATTTCATTGATGGAATGAAAATTTCTCCATGTGTTATAGATAATGTTATTTAAACTGAAATACATATTCTGCTTATATTGTAAATATTAAAAGAAATAGTAATCATTTATCAGGGGGAGCTTCACATTAGCATTTGATTGTTCTGTGCACTTTCATGCAGAGATTGTGTTTGTTTGTGTGTATTTGGCAATATAAATTATGTTTTAGCGAGAGAGCGGAGACTATTGCACACCGGATGGAATCTTCCACTCCCCATGAGACATTGTATGAGCAGACTCTACATTACTGGAAAGTTACCAAATGAATTACATTTGTCTATATTAAAGTCATGATGAGTGACACAACACTATTCAGATATCAGTACAGACCTCACAATGGGCCATGCATCATTATGAGCCAGTTAAATTGCAATGTGAATGAGAAAAGACATAAAAATGGGTACGAAATCATTACAGAAATAAAACAGAATATAAAGTCCAGTGATTTCATATAAAAAAGACCATATTTATTTATTTAAGCCATTAATGAGCCTCATTAACAAAAGACAGTTTTCCTGCCACCAGTTTGTGATGTGATTTACACTACCAGCTCCAGGCCTTCTCTGTAAAATTGTAAATTAACCCTGTGCGTGTACTGAATGCATGCTCCACAAAGCACCAGTGGACTGAAATTGGTTTATCACAATGACATCTAATTACAGAAAAAAGAGGGAGGGGGGAGAGAGGGAGAGAAAGAAAGAGAGAGAGAGAGAGAGAGAGAGAGAGAGTTTTGAATTTTAAAGAAGAGCTGTTTATTAGATCAATTCACTGCAGAAAATATATAAGCGCCCTTGATATTACATTAGGACATCATGAAAAACAAACAAAAGTGCAGTAATAACAATAATAATAAATGCAAAACAAAAATTTTTAATTTAGAGTATTAGAAAAAAATCATTATCTACAATGTGACGGAAAGCATCTCTGACAACAAAATCTTTCTAGATCTTTTCATGGAATATGGCTTAGTAGTCATTAAAGTCAAGATTTCATCTTGATTTAACCAGACCTTTGAGAACTGGAGCTTTCTGCTTTATGCTATTCCCTCCACTAATATGGCTTAGACAGTTAATCAGTTGACATTTGTTTCTGTATTTCTGCCCATACCTACAACAAAGAATGAGAGAAGTGGCACACACACACAAAAAAAACGCAAACAAATCAGAACACCACAAACAAATGCTACAATGCAATAGAAAGAGTAAGAGAGAGAGAGAGAGAGAGAGAGAGAGAGAGAGCATAAATTCATTGCTGTAGAAATTAAGTGTATCTAATAAGAATCAGGAAACATTAAGTAGTGATGATGGGACTCACCAGACTGTTGTAGCTTTTTACATTGTCGTTATTGTATCAGCAGTTGTTTGTTTGTATGTTGGAGTAGTAGAGGGCTGCTCAGGCTTAAATTACAGTCATAACTCAAAGACAGACTAGAATGTTCTCTGGCATGGTTTCCTCAAGAGCTGGGGATCCCCATCACTGTCTCCTTACTGACAAATTATTACCATAGAGGAGGAAAAACAGTGCAATTTTATCCCCATTTTTCTGTCTCAAACCCTCTCTTTCTCTTGTTCAGAATAGAGGCATTTTTTGGAATATGTCCCATTCACAAGTAGAATGGATGGATTTTGGTAGATGTCAACATAAGGTATAGACAGAACTATAGGAACAGCACACACACACACACAGACGGACAGACAGACAGACGGACGCGCGCGCGCGCGCGCACACACACACACACACACACACTAAAGAAACAGAAACAAACCACACAATGTGGGATACTACATTAGTTAAGTCAAATTATTTTACTGCGTGCATGAAGCAAGTAAACGTTCTCCTGGTTACGATCCGTAATGCTAAATTGCCATCTGCTGTCCAAAAAGGGTAAAGGGAAGAATTGTTTGTCTGTGTCAGACTCTGTCACGGTGTGGCACTTTTTAAAGGGAATTTTTTCTCTGTTTGTTTGTTTGTTTTACTGATGATCATGGAACAGAAATAAAAACGCGAGTGAACAGAATGGTAATACCCTCATGCCAGCACTCGGTAAAAACAATAACGAACAATTCTGACGTACTCTGAGTATTTGTATATGAAGCTACCAACCGTTTTATTTAACTGAACTGAAGACATATACGTCATGTGTCGCTTATATAAACCTAGCATTCAAATCACTCAGTACTTCTGCTTGTGTTGCTCCGTTCCTCTAATGATCTGAGGGCTGTACTACGAAGCGAGGTAACTGGCTTATTCAGGTAACTTCTGGTTAATTTAACTCAGAGTAAGTAGTAAACCTCCTAACAAAAGAGCCCTACGGCTTCATTCTCCTGGTAAAACAAAGCCATGGCTCTTCTGTTAGGAGGTTTACTACTTACTCTGAGTTAAATTAAACAGCTGTTACCTGGATAAACCAGTTACCTCGCTTCGCAGTACATCCCTCTGGCTTGGTTGCGTCAATGGGTTCTATACCAGACACATTTTCTTAAATCAAGACAAAACAGCTACTGCAGTGGAAGTTGCTGCCGATTTTCTGCAAGGTCTGTAAAGCGTTTTGAAAGTCACTCCAATAGTGTCGTAATTACGTGAAATATAAAATATGTTTCGTTTACTTTCATCATCTAACTGACTGAAATAACTGACAACGTGTATGCTTGTCTAACCTTCTTAACCATTCTCCTAGATAATAGAATCTCAATGTGTAACTCTGTCAGTTCCCGGATGTTAATGTGTGATTTTTTTTGTTCGTCAACCCCGTCTAAAATCGTCCCCTTCCGGTTTTAAAAAGTTCCATTGTAAACTGCTCGATACAGAAGTTAACAGGGTATAAGACTAATCTCACATTTTTGAATCACCAAAACTCAAACAGCACTCGAAACGCTGAGCGTTTGTATAAACATCATAGCGGATGAACTTAAGGAGAGCTACACTTAATTCGAAGTTGTTGGTAAGACATATATTGTGGGCGTTGTTTGTCATTGTTGGGAAGTGAATTAAGTGTTGGCATTTATACTAATACAGTTGCCTTATTTTCATGCACAGTTCGGATCTTTTGATCACGACGTTCACCTTTTTACTGTTCTACAGACTGTTATTTTGGAAAACTCGTCAAGTTTATCTGCTCTGTTGTTACAGCATTGCGCACAAGGTAAAAATACACTTGTGGTTCGCCTAAATTTTAAACAATGATATTGCGTTGCATTAGCTGGAGTAAGGAACTTAGGTCGCTGTCGATGTGTCATAGATGTTAAACAAGTTTTATGAACTGCAAGGGCAGACCTGTAATGCAGCAAATTACCACAAGATGGCAGTACAACCGCATGTACAAAGTAATAGCAATTGAACCCCATGACAACTGTCAAATGGACAATATAATATAGCCCCCCCCCCCACTCTCTCTCTCTCTCTCTCTCTCTCTCTCTCTCTCACACACACACACACACACACACACACACATATTAAGATTATGGCAGATTGCAACTTGCCTTCCACCAATATAGTTAACATTAATTGTGTTTGTGGGTGGATACATCTAAATAAATACTATTATACTTATGTAAACACTTGGATAAAACAAGTAAGGGAGGCCGTCTGTTCCACTGAGCCAAACTCGGGAAGGAAAGAAAAAAGCTATTAACTTGAAGAATATGAGTTAATGAGGTATTTAATAAGAGGGCAAATACAAACATGTGTCTCCACCTCATATTCAAACAGGTGGAGCTGTAATCCAAGACATTTTGTTTGTGGGCTTATACAGTTTTGGATCTGAATCTAGAGGATAGCAGTTCAACCTCAGAGACATCATTAATCTTCTCTCTCTCTCTCTCTCTCTCTCTCTCTCTCTCTCAATGAATGAACTAATGAATGAAACCTTTCTCAAGGTCCTCACTTTCTGTTATCACATGGTAAAGAGTCTGACTGATCCCAGATCTGTATTTCTCGCACTGTTGCTGCACCTGCAGGAGGGACCAGAGAGACAGCATGGAGGAGGATCTCCAGAGGATGGCAGAGGGTGGAACAGCAGCATGCATTAATGGAGAAGTGGATGAAAGTGGAGAGAGCGTTTTTGGAAAGGTGACAGAGTGTTGAGTGTAACAAAACATTTTTTACACTGACATAAAATGTAACGAATGTATACAATTTCAGGCGATACACAGGAAAGATATAGATGATATGTATCACCATGGTGCTGTTACTGTGAACCATCTACTTTTTTCACCACACTTAATAACCGTGTCCTGGTGCTATTTGATATGCTTCCACATTTTAGAGATTAATTACTGAGGAAGTGGACATTATAACATTTAAGAAGGGAACCACTGTATTCTGAGAGAAAGTGGACATTGACTTCATTCACTAGTGTGTCTTTTTGCTTGTTTAAAGAATCACTGTCACTTCCGTCTGTATGTTCCCTTAAGTCCCATTACATGGTTATTGTCCCCAGAGATGAGGAGGGTCTGTATCAGCTGTCTTTTACTCTGTGCCAGCTGAACAGAGGGAAAGCTCTCTCTCTCTCTCTCTCTCTCTCTCTCTCTCGCTCTCTCTCCCCCCCTCTCTTGCATTACAGAACAACAAAGTATATAACTCTAAAAAATCATATTTTTCCCTAGAAGAACATATCTTCGTGCATTTTTTTTGTCTCTGGCCGCCTATGGTAGTTTTCTGAGAGTAATTGCCATAGAACATGAAAAGTGCTCCACCGATGTCAGTGACATGTAACACACACTCCCAGTGAATCATAGCCTAGTCTGTGTTTGTTAAAGGTGCTATAAAGTTTGTGTAGTGATCCAGTGTTAAATATGTTATGTGTGTGTGGGCGTGTGGGTTAACTTCAGGTAAATAAGGCATCACGCTGATAAAACATAGTGTTACTTGGTAACAGTGCTGTTATGACTGGATTAATTGAGTGTATCATTCATTTCTGTGAAAAGGAAGACAGTTTAACAGTAATGTGCTTCACGCCACTGAGATGTTTCTTATCATCAGCCCAGTATGGTTGTTTTTGGACAGCTGGTTCACCAGATGTTTCTTGTTGAAGGAGAGTTTATTTATGGGGAATGTAAAAAGCAAAGCTGAAGTTATTGTTACAGCGATTGAAAATTGCAATGGTGATGATTCAATGCATTGGGAAAAAGGAATAAGAAAAATGATATGCTGCTTTTGTAGCACTATCAAACCATAACATTGTCAGTGCAAAATCCTTATTTGCTCCTCGAATTTATGGGAATTCCTAACAATTAGTTGTAGATGTATCTTTCACCAGAGATGTGGATACAAATGATGAAAGTGATGATGATGGTGGTGATTAGAGGGATTAGTTCTGTGTAAGAGCCATTCTAAGAAAACTGTGGTGTTTCGTGATTCTGAGTAAAGGTGAGGGTACTACAACCAATTAGAACTGTGTTCCTGTAACCTCTCCCCCCTCAGGTCTGTCTGGGATTCTCTGACCTTTTGAGGGGACCGCTTGGAACAAACGGAGGGGGTAGATGTGTTGATGACGTATTTTTGGAGGAGGACAAGAGCAGGTTGTAAGTGAGGGACCAGAGTACCTACTGTGCCTGCCACAGGAGAAATAATGCACAGAGACAGGGAGAGGGACGGACTTAGGGAGTGTGTGTGTGAGAAAAAGACAGAGAGAGAGAGTCTGTTTTCAGTCGTACCTTTTCATGATTAATGTAGATTATTATCAGCAGGAAAGTCAGGAGATGGAAGAGAGGAATTTTTAATAAGTCCAAATTGGTGACAAATTGGTTACACAAGGGTAACACATTTCACATTTCGTACAGCTCAGATCGAATAACATGACATCACTTGTTTAGTTGTTTACCAGAATCTTCTAAGACATAATACCTAGCATCCCATGAAATCTTTTGTGACATGATTAGAGTGTGTCAACAGGAGGCTGACGAAATGAATTCTGGCATGGGGTTGTATTGTGGTACTGCCTCCTCCCATTACTGTGACTGCAGAAGCCATGCAGACTGGCTTTTGAACCTTGCGTGTGTGTGTGTTTTAAAGTAATTTAGTTATCCTCTGTGACATGGTACCATTACCTCTCCTTTCATCTTCAATATCACCTCTGTCATTTAGAGAATAGAGATTAGAATGCATGCCCCACATATTCCACACACATACAGGGCTTTTGTTTGGGGAATATCATGTCTCCTTTTTACCAGCCAGTCCCGTGACAAGATTGGCTGACAAATTACTGACAGAGGAACAAATCTGATGATGTGGAGTTGACACAAGTTCTTGGGGAGAGAGCCCTTTTGTTTATCTCTTTACATCATTTTTGTGCGTGTGTGCACGCACACATTCGTACATATCCATATGAGAATAGCTAAGGGAGAGAACTTTAGCATGTCATATTTTATGGATGTTCCCTCAGGATCCTTTATATGCTGACTCCAGGTGTGTTAACAATGCCTTATCGTCTGGTGACACATTCACGCAGGAGGAGGGAGGTCTGGGGTCAGAAACCTATCAAGGTAAGTGATCCACCAATACAGATCTGCTTTATAAGCTCACTTGCACCAACATACAGGCATCTGTCAGTCATTAGACTAGATTGTAACCTACAGAATTGTGATATCTGTACGTGTCCAGATGCTGTGACCGTCGACAGCAGTGACCCAGTGATCATTACAGACAAACTGAAAAATCCTGCCATTGAAAAACTAGAACAAGTACGCAAATGGAGCATCAGTACATACAAGGTACCAAGAGACAGTTTGTGTATGTGTGTGTGTGTGTGTACATATGTGTGTGTTTGTTTGTTTATTTTCTATGGTGTTGTATCCACCCTTTCTCGACAATCTTAAGCTTTATTGTTTCTTATGTAAGGTGTAGTGATGGATGACTCATGAATGGGTTAATGGCCTACAGAGAGTTAATGTAGGCAGAGCACCACTGACTGTGAAAGCAAATCTAATTTTAGAAACGTGAGAGCTCAGCTCCTGTTGCATAACTTCACCTCTCTCCGATCTCCCTCTAATTTAGTTATGTATTCCTCTTTTGAAATTAGTCAGTATAAATGTCTACCGTTGACTAAATATAGACGTGTAATGTTTTAGTTGTGTTTCAGTTGTTTTTGCTCGACTATCTCCCTTCTTATTAATCCTCTCTTCTTATTTTACCTTGCTGTGTTTCTGTCTATGCAGTATAGAGTAACAAACACAGATCTGATTTGTCTGCTGGAGTACATGCCCTTTGAACTCTCTCTGTCTCTCAGTGCACAAGGCAGATTCTGTCGGAGCGTTTGGGCCGTGGTTCGCGGACAGTGGATCTGGATCTGGAGGCTCGTATTGAGACGCTGCGTGACCTGCGCAGTCGCTACGCGCATGTCACCAAACTTGCGCAGACCCTCGCCTCACAGACTGCACAGGTCTCACAGACACAGAGGCTTCTGGGAGACGCCTTTGCCGACCTCAGCCTGAAAACTCCCCAGCTACATGTGAGTTGCCATGGGAACCTGTGACATAAGAAGCAGAGTTAATCAGCAGGGTTTTAAAGGTTGTGAATTCTGTTCTAAATGTCCATAGAGACTATTAAGGCTGTGAATTTGAGGTTGTATTTTTTCAGAGGCATGTAAAACCGATCCAGTTGATGTGGTATACACTGGCATTCATAATAGGCGTTCATATATTCTGAAATTGTTCCTGTGATTTACTGGAACTTTACAGTACCATTTACTGGTAGTAAGTGTCTATGCACTCGCCACGCCAGCAGGAGAGTTTGAGACAATTAGTAACACATTCATTTTCATGTTAGGGAAGAACTCTCTCCAAAGGTTTATGATTAAAGACTTTTATACTGATAGTTCAGGAGAGGACTTTTCCTCTTTTTGCTCTTACTTAAGAGGTAATTAAGCAAGATGGAGCTACATTCCTCATGCTGTGTGTGTGTGAGAGAAAGGGAAAGAGGGAGAGGGTGAGAGGGAGGGAGGGAGAGAGAGAGTGAGAGAGAGAGAGAGAGAGATCCCAGATTCTCTGTGTCACCATGGTAACTAATAGGGGCTGAGGGAAGTGTTTGCAGCTGTACTGTATCCTGGGGCATACGACTGATCATCATGATAAAATATTCAAGCTTTTTAAAAGAAGCTCTAGACTTGCAACATAATGACTGAAAACACACACCAATGGCTGTCTTATAAAGCCTCAAATAAATGTCTACAAAAGCTGTGAATACACATAACTGAACCCCTTTTGAATAAAAGATTAAAATAATTGGTCCCCTACTCCAGACTGGATTTGCCTGACAAGATATTGCTCTTCTCAGCCACCACCGAGGCCGGTGGATGGGAACAAAAACTGGTGGATGTCCCCGTCTGCCATCAAGCAAAGGCCGGTTGATCAGTGAATTAGTCAAATCACATATGTTAATGTTTGAGAAGAACAAAACTATCCTGTCTCAAATTTGGAAATGCTGAATTAGAGGAAAAACTGAGAAACCAGCAGCTTGCCACACATTGCAACCTTAGCCCTGTACTGTAATCCTCCTATTGTTTTGGTAATGGGTGCAGAGGTTAAAGAAGGATCTGCTGTTTAGTTCCCTATTATCTGTTCCAGTCCATATGAGAGACATTTTGTTGATTTGTTTGATTAAATTCAGTGTAGTTCTCAAAAGAAATTCTAGATGTCTCACTCTTAAAAAACTGTGTGATAGTATGATTGTGTTTGTTAAAAGTTTTCTACATTTTTGAATCGGTAAAGATTTGATACCATTTTCTTTCATGGTCTCCAGGAGGAGTTTGGTTTTAATGCAGACACTCAGAAGTTCCTGTCCAAAAACGGAGAGACATTATTGGCTGCTATAAACTCTTTCATAGCCGGCATGAACACGCTAGTAAACCAAACTATAGAAGACACCATGGTGAATGTCAAACAATATGAGAGCGCCAGGTAATTACAATCAATCGCATCAACATCGTGCTAATCGCACAGATTCTTACATCAACATCATGCTTAACACATGATAGCAGTGAGGTTTGCATTTTTAACACACACACACTCACAAACTTCCTCCTGTACATACATTGACTGTGGATGTGTCTGGGTTAAGGGTGGAGTATGATGCATACCGCATAGATCTTGAGGAGCTGAACCTTGGCCCCCGTGATGATGTCACTCTGCCCAAAATTGAGCGAGCCCAGAAACTGTACCAGGAACATAGACAGAAATATGAGAAGATGAGAGATGATCTGTTCATCAAACTCAAACTGCTGGAGGAGAACAGGGTAAGAGAGTGAGCATGAGCAAGGAAGAGCTCAATAGCATGTATTGTAAATTATTATCATACATTGCTTGGAAGTATAGAGTGGGATAAATGATTTGAGTGACAGACATAAGTATGTAATTATTTACAGAAGAATACATACACCATGTGTTCATGCTCTCTAAATGGTCTTGGAGAAGCATTTTCTCCTAATGCTTTTTTGTGTGCACTTCTCTTTTCCTTGTGTTTGTGGGTGTGTTGTTTGCAGGTGAAGGTTCTTCAGAAGCAGCTGATTCTGTTACACAGTGCCATTGCCGCGTATTATGCAGGAAATCAGCAGAAACTGGAACAGACCCTTGAAGAGTTCCACATACGACTGAAAGCCCCTGGTGCCAGTGTACCATCCTGGCTGGAGGACTGTTAAATTTCAGTTGCAGTTCCAAAATGGACATCAAATGGAATCAATCAAAATATCTCATGCGCACACACACACACACACACACACACACACACACACAAGCATACTGGCACGCACACAAATCTAAGCCACCCCCCTATACCCCTAAATACTTCAGTTCCCGAAGAGTAAAGAAACTCAAATCCTCACTGTGGCTCTAAATCTCCCTTTGAACTTTGAGTTCTTTTTCTAGTTCACAATTCCTATTTTCCCTCTAAGGCATTTCTTAGGCCCCTCAAGCCCACTGAGATTGAGCTTGACTGCAGATTTGTGGTAGCACTTTCTTCTGAAAGTATCCTCTCAAGAGAATTATGATTCACGTATGATGTAAAAGACCTGGGACCAAGATGTTGTTCAAAAAACAGTGTCCTTCTTGTTTATTCCCTGTCTCCTGTTCTTGTCATAGAAATATCAGCAAATTAGATGGTACTGAACTTTTGCATTTAATGTATACCCAAGGCAGGGAGACACTTGTGTTCTGTTGTTAAAGTTGACCACCAAATTTGTGCTATGTGGAACATGCCCACACACATAATAACTGCACTGATAAATCAGGATTCCCCATAACCCAGCCCTTGACAACTGGCTTTTTTTGTTGTGTGGTGTATGGTGCTCTGCTCACATGAAACACTACCTATATCCATTCCTTGGGAAACACGCACACACACACACACTTGCACACATATATGCACATCTTCCTATGAGAGATCAGTGCAGAGCACATACCATTGGTTTTAATTAAAGTAACATTGGCTGCAACCCTCTGTTATGGAATTATGTTGTATCCATATATATCTATATCTATATATAGAGAGAGAGAGACGAGAGAGCATTACATCTATATACCTATTCCAGTGTGATATGACAATCCACAGTGCCTTAAAGAGATTTTATATACATACATTTTCTCCAGTTATTCTCACATGGTTTTCATATGGTTTTCATACCATCAAAGACTGCACCAGTGTCTGTAAAATAGAAACAAATACTATACCATCTTGAATTAGTCTTTAGTACTTTGGAAATGGTAAAAGTGTTGGTCTGACTCTGTATTGAAAAGATTTTTTTTTTCAAGATAGTTGATCTTGAATTCTTAAACCCTGATCCTCTAGATTAAATATTTTTTTATGGATTTCAAGCTTTAATGGACTGATTGGCCTTACTTTGCCTTTCAGAATGTATATGTTTAAAGTGCCTTCTTGTTTCTTGTTCTTTCTTATGTGGGATGTAAAATGTATCTGTTACAGTGACCAGTTTCTTGCTTTAAGAATGGTATTTGATTGTATGAAAATGTGTTTATGATGTGTTTTTGAATACAGTATTTACCTGGTCCCTCAAAAACTGCCATATTTACCTCATATAAGTAAAATATGTAACAGTGGGTGCAATGTATTTCATCTGCTTACTAAACTATATCAGAGTCATGCTATTGTATGTATTTGTCAATGAACGTAACAAGGGTATTGTTTAATTCATAAAATCCACTGAAATTGTGTTTTTGTCCGATAAGTGTACTAATTAAAATATCAAGAGCAGACCACACAGTCTCTTAAACATCTTTTGAAGTTTTAAGTTTTTCTGTTCCACTGGAGCATAAAATCTATGTACCTGCCCATTCACAAAAACAGATAAATGAGGAACTCATAAGTATTAGACTTAAGTCTTTGGGTGTATTCTGTGACGTAATAGTGGCTTTGTGACATCATTAATATCTTATGCCCTTTATTTTTGTCTCTCTGGGAAACGGTAACATTGTCAAAGGCTCAAGGTAAACAAAGGCTATGTCCAAAATACGAAACCTCTATCTGTCTTGGGGACATGCAGACTGATTTAAACATGCTTGTGCACATTTTCTTGCAGTTGTAAAATGAATGCCATGTCTCTTTTCCCCGATAACCTATTCTAGGAGGAGTTCTTGTCCTCCTGACTCTTTGTTTCTCCTGATTACCTCTGTTTTGGTCCTGCATTGAGACTCATTACGGTAAACATGGGGGCAGACTGGAATGGAGCCCCACGTCTGTTTGTGCACTTCTGCCCATAAATGAGACACTTTCCCAACACTGCAGCATTAAGCACATCCTGCAGACTACTGTTATTGCACTGAAGTGACTCATATGTGGCTAATACTTCAATGACTTTTTACTATGTTTAACTGGTTCTTTTGTTGTTGTATGGTCCAGCACAGCTGCTGGAACAGAAATTCTCATACCAATGCAGTAAATGAGAATAAACCTTACTCAACAGTGGTAATATCACCAGCACTGCAGTCTGGCCATTGTTTGTGCTCCTGTTGTATATTCAGCTTTTACCTTGTTTTCTTTCGGTAGCTCTCTGATTATTTATACGAGTTTTCAAGTAAAGAGAATAGAGTCATGGTCATGAACTTTGTCAATACTCGTATCAGCCAAATAATCTAATGATTGTTGAGTATAAGCCAGAGAAGTGAGGGATTGTACAGAGGGATAGCTTGTGATGTCATGACTCAGCAGATGAACCCCTGGCACCTCTACCTCAAACTAAAAAGCCAAATCTTCGGCTCTTCACAATGAATGAATGTTGTTTGTTGTAAAGAAACTAGACGAATTTCTAACATCACGCATATAACATTAATCATGCATATATTTGTCCTGTTTCACTGTAGATGCAATGCCACTCTATCAGGTTAATAGCAGTAATATGTAGACCAAAAATGTCGAGATCTGTTTTAGAAGATATTTTTGAGTGCTCAACTGGCATCGATCACACCAGCAGCACACCAGATGATGGGTGTGCCGGGCTAAGCGTTTATCAGGTCCAAGCACACATGGCCATGTAGTGCCAGGACTGGCATGTAGCCCACACAGTTACCTAAACTCTCAAAACATTTTGCAGCTCCATACCTAATTACTCGTTGCCTTGTGGCCATTTCATAAATCAAGTTGTCGAACGTGTCGCATAAGCAACCGCAACCAAAAATACCTTTACACTGTGCCTCCTAAACAGCTTTTGAAGATAGCTGTTCACAATTTCAAAATGTTCGAATTCACACTGATAGAATTGTCCTAGTTTTGAGGTGAGAAGGGCCACGAACTCCTGAAGTGTTCGTATGACGCCTGACAGGGGCGTTGTCAACTTCTTCACCTGAGCGGGTCCGTTGGTATTGTGCGCACGCGCAAATTGCCGCTTCTCAGCAACACTTTGCTGTCTCCTTGTACAGTGGTAGGTCAGTGGGAGCAGCAGCAAGTGTACGGCGTGTCTCATGGAGCATCTGAGGAACAAAAAGATATCCATCACCCACAAGACTGCGAATTAAACCGCGCTGTCATCTGAGATATTACTCCAAATATTACAGCTACCTGCTGCGCACTGCAACAGTAAGTGTTTCTGTGTTTTACCCGTTATGTCTACTGTTTTGGTTTTAATTCAGGTCTCTCAATTCATTTTAGCAATTCCTGTTGTGACATATATGCCACACTTGACATTTTGGCAATAATGTCAAAACTGAAGCGAGTGTAGGGCTTTGGTTGTACTACTATCCCCGACAGATTTCGTAGCAGCGGTAACCAGTCAGTCTTTACGATGGTTTAAATTGTTTCTTATGCTAAGTGATACGGAGGTAGACCAGGAGTGATGATGACCTGCTGTCGGTCTGGTGAATATGAGTAGCATGTGGGCTATTCATTTCAACATGTTCTTTTTTGGTTTTGTGAGAAGTCCACCATCACTGCTCTTTCTCTGACAAACGTTCTTCTAAATGCACTGAGCGCATTCGACTGCTTTTCACTAAAACGCTCAGCAATGAAAGTGGAGTGACGCGGACCCAGCAGGGTATGTTGGCTTCACAGGGCAATAAAAAACAAACACAGAAACCTTCCGTAGGGGTGCGTGTAGAAAATAGATGCAGCTCTGTTCTAACTTGGTCATGTTTTTAAATGTTCCTCGCCTGTATGTGGTCCTTATGCTATAAGCATAGAAACGGTTTGGGATGGAAATTAACTACGCTGTGGTCTGGTAGAATGAAGTTCAGTCTATAGCATTAGTCAAACTTGTAGATAGCGACACAACAACACAAAACAACACAAAAATAAGAAGTTGCGTTGCATTTTACCAAAAAAAAAAAAAAGATGGACTGGTTCATTCACTTTAAATGTAAAGATTATGTTCTCATACACATCAGAAATAAAGTGTGATACAATATTGCTACAAAGTGGAATCAACAGTGAACATACAAAACGGAAGACAAAATTGCATGATATTTTCTGTAGATTACAATTAATTTGGTAGGTTTGTAGATGTTGCAAAGTCAGCAAATGGACAATTTTCCACTGCTTGGCGCATTGCGCGATTTTGGATCGGCGCGCACATCCTTGCAGAGTTACATGTCATCCGGTGGTTTCTGACCTTATTGCTATGGAACAGTAAAGAGATGCTGTAACATTGGATTATTCCCTCGAGTTAAAGCAGTGTCCCTGGCCTTTTGCCGCCGTATAGCCTCGCAAATAGCTTCGCATTGAATATCCAATGGAGAGTACCCAGGTCGGGTCAGAGGGTTAAGGAAGCTCTGTACATCGTCATGGAAACCCAACCTAACCGAAAAAATGTCTGACGCCACTTTGAATTGTAAAGGCGCAATAAGAGCTTGATAGATTTGTGTGGGAGAAGAACGAAGGATAATGGCAAGAAGAAAAGCTGTCTCCTTAAAGCATTTTGATAGCTAAGTTTATTACTGCGAGAGGTCTCGCATAGTGCAATTAGAAACCTACATACTTTTTTCAGAAAGTGGGTGACTTCAAGAGAAAGTTAGAGAGGAATATCCCAGATATTAAATTGCCCCAACTAGCGATACCCTGGAACCCTTAATGAGAGAGGGAGCAGAGATGTGTAACATTTATTTTGTATTGCATTTGTTTAGGGTTTTAATTGGGCTACTATCATAGACCGACAGAATCGCAGTTCGTTGCCGCTGTAGCGTCTTTCTATGTGGGAGGTCTGGTAGTTGTATAGATAATCTGAATAGAAGTTTCTCAAGCAGTAGGGGTCTAAAAGTTCTGTATAGTCTCTGTTGAGTGTCCTGTATTGGTGTTTGTCTTATTTAAATGAGTTGCAACAAACAATTTCCTCCTCCCCTTTTCCCGCTATCCTGGAACGTTCGTTACCCTGGTGACCTGCGGCTGAAATTTTGGCATTTGTTATGGTGGCTGTTGCCAGTTTAGGAGTCCAGAAATACAACCCTTTCTTGTGATGAGAAATAAACTGTGTTTGCATGGGAGAGAGAGAGAGACTTTTACAAGTCTATACTGTGTGTGCTCCAGACTTTTAGTAATATGCTGCATTTGATAAGTTGTAATTAAACACCTAAATCTTCTAAATTAATAGTTTCAAAAGAGTTTTTTGTTGTTGTTGGAGATGATACAGTTTAGTACAATTTGGGGGTGAGAGTTTGGTGTTCCAAAAGAAAGACAGCATTGTTGAGGCACAGCTGTATGCAGTTCTAGCAAAACTGTGCTTTGATCCAGCTGTTACCTGGCAACAGGTAGATACTCCTGTTTTCACTGATTACAACTGCGCATGTTACCTTTCAAGTGAATCACTCAGTTAAAAAGCACATTATCTTGCCTCTCTTTTTCCTTCCTCTCTACCTCCTTTACCCTTTGTTTTCCTCTCCCACTTCCCCCTGGGGTCTTTTTCCTTTTTCTTGTTCCTTTGTCCTCTCATCTCTATCTTGCCTCTCTTTTCTCTGTCCTGAAATTTATCCTTGTCTGCTCTCTTGTTTCCTGATTTCCCATGTTTATTCCAACATTGTCAGTCGTTAAGTTCCGCTCAGCTCTGTCTTTCTCAAGTCATTTTTCTTTCCCTCTCCTTCCTCACATGCTTTGTTTGTTGTAGGCCTTTGTGCCTAAGATACTAAGGCTGCTGGACTGCGTTGTCCGCGTGTGGTTTCCATTAATCAGCAATACTTAACAGGCGGCTTTATCAAGCCCTCTCTTTGTCAGCACACAGGAATTAATGGCAGACTTGAAATAATCAGTGTGTTTACTGTGTTATGGTTTATTAAACATCTGTAAGTATTTGCTTAGTAAGATGTAAGTATAGTGGGTGCCTTTTGCAAACCGAATGTGGAAAATTTTGGTTTTGAGATACTCTAGAAATATCACAAAGTCATTTTCCTAAGCAGGCAGCTAAGGACATGGTGGATATTTGAAACCAGAAATGTAATGGTTTGTTGGAAGAGACACAGTGGAAGATATTTGACTTCATTGGTTTTAAAGTTGTCACTACAGATAGGTCAGATGGGCTTATGAAACGACACTGATAATGTAGCACTTTATTCATGTGCTGTTCCTTTAATAGTTTTAATCATAAAGAATATGTGTATGTGTGTGTATATGTATGTATGTATGTATGTATGTATGTATCTATCTATCTATCTATCTATCTATCTATCTATCTATCTATATGTGTGTGTGTGTGTGTGTGTGTGTGTATGTGCATACACACACACACACATACATATATATATATATAACCACGAATGACTTGGCTATGCTGAAATACGGGTGTGCTTCGAACCATTGTTTTGGCCAAAGGAGAGGTCTTTTAAATTGACAGTGTAAATATTTGCCATATGTGCATTTGTAAAGATTCAAAGGTGATTCATTTGGATAACAAAGCCTCTCTTATCCCAGTGGTCTTTCCCTTCACTTCAGGACTTCTTCAAAAACACAGCTACACAGCTTGAATGTCTATCAGTTTTGACCAAGCAAGAATCTTTTCAAAATATTAAGGTATGCAATGCATATGTTCTCATTTAGTGAAGCAATTAGACTTAAACACTTCAAGGAAAAAAACGTAATGTGAAATTTCATACGTCAGCCAAGTTCACACTTGCCATATTTGTTTCAGGTATAGTAACATAGGTTAAACAGGAATCGTAGTTCCAACACAGAGTAACACAACAAGACGTGTTTTCCCTCGGGTGAAAAGAGAGAGAGGGAAGATCATGTTCTTGCTTTTCTTTTGTCTATGATGCGAAGTGATGTTGTCTTCAGACGTGTTTGCGTATCATCTACGTAAATCAGCAGTGAATGTAACATGTCTGTCTCTTTCTCTCTCTCACTCACATACGCATGTTATGTAACCCATACCTAACGGGTAAAGAGTGAATTGTAGACCTGTTGTCTGGAGGTGTGTACGGGGATTGATCTTCATGGCTTACTCGTCAGAGTAATGGCTGAATGAGAATATATGTTTGTGTTTGTGTGAGGATCGAGTTATCCAAGCACAGGGCTTGTGTGTTTCAGGGGTAGGACTCAGTTATTAGGTTGTTGGGTTTTTTTTTATTTCGCATATTATAATGTGTAAATTTGGTGCTCTGTGAACACATTACTGTAGATAAACATAATGCGGCTTTCACATATTTTCACTTTGAATCATTCTTTTCATGTCATTCTATAGTTTTCTCTCTCTCTTCCCCCATTAGAATATAGGTCAGGACCCACAATGCTGGTCTGTAGATTGCTTCCTAATTGGGCCAACTCTGAGATGACTCTGGAATAATTATTTTTGCGTTCTCACGCGACTGAAATGTCCAGGTCACTTCGCCTGGTTATTTTCGCTCTGCTGACAGTTTGAACTAGTTTCTTAATTTTTTTCTAGAACCAACACACTTACTTGAGCAGATTTTGTGTGAGAAACCTGTTGTGAAACATTTCTGCTTCCAGCCAGTCATGATCACCAATGCCCTATTATCTCATTAAGAGGTCGCCAGGGTGTAGTTGCCCACTCGTGATGAAATGACGTCACTTTTAAGCTTTTCAAAGTCCTAGCTTTGTTTACAGTTTTCCTCTTTGAAGAGAGGGAGAGAGTAAAGATGGCAAGCCAAAGTCCCTCCTCAAACACATATATACACTCCCTCCCTCCCTCCCTCTCCCTCCCTCCATCTCTCTCTCCATCTCTATCTTTCTCTCCCTCTATCTCTCTCTCACTCACTTTCTCACTCACTCAGTTTCACTCTCTTTCTTTCACGCACACAAATGTCCATTGTAGTGTCATTGTAGTAGTGATCTATGTTATCTTCTTTGACAGTGCTGGACTAGAGGAAAACAAATGATGTCAGCAAATTGTTTGTGGAATTTCAGTCGTGATCTATGAGCTGTGTCTAGTTTTGCAGGAAAAATGCTTAATTTTAATGTTTTGCAGAGTAAGGAAGTGAGATGGACATGCACATTTAATGACATTTTAGAATAATCCATGGCTTTGATACCAATCTGAAATAGCAGTAGTAAACATGCTCAGGTGAAGGTTACTGCCAAACTAAGGAAAATACTGAATTAATCAAGGGATAGATGATATACCGTAAGTGAATGTTTCCATGGAGGTGCACTTCCTGAGTTAATTAAATGATGGACATCCCATTATGCTTTTTGCAGTGAGTAAAATTCTGAGCAGGCCTAGTGACCCACTGTTTTAACTACCATAGGTAAGGGAACACCTGTCCGTTACTTTAAAACAGTGGTGATATTTGGGGAACATTGGGCAGGAGCCATAGAGATAGAGACTGCATAACCTGCTGATGTTTCATTAGGAATACTGACTTAGGTGATGATGACATGGAACTCAGAGGGAAGAACACCCCCAACTAGGGTCAAGTATGGTCATAAGCACATACTCCTCAACTGTGATGCTCTTGTGTTGGTTTGTGATTCAAAACAAAACAGATGAGTGACTGTGAATCAGATGACTGTAATTATTACTCTAGGGTGTGAGGAGGCAGTGGCATCACGAACGGTCTAGTGAGAAATTCACAGAGAGGGATTCTGTGGTTGGGTTGCTGTTTATAAACTCCTCATTACACCTCAAAAGTGCATATGTGAGTAAAGAGGTGTAAAGAACACACACAGTGTTCTGCTGAGCAGTGAAAAAAAGTCACATGCTTCAATGAGTCATCTCTCACTCTGTTCTCAAAAAATGAAAGAGTGCATGGGAAGAACAAACCAGAAGATGGCCTTGAGTGCTTCTTTCCCTCTTTGTTTTCCGAGGGTTCGGGTGGCTCTGTTGGGGTGCATGGCGCATATTTGTAACATGGTTCAGGTCCACTCATTCTCTCACGGGCCAAAGTAAATGCCAGTCAGTCCATCCTAAGGAATCCCACTCATCCTTTGACGAAGCACTGCTGTCCTTATTGGTAGAATCTTTTTTTGTGGATGTCAATGTTCCAGTCCGCATGGTACAAGTGGTCACTGAATGGTTTGATCAGTATGAAAACAATGCGAAACCATATTCCATGGCCCACTCAGTCACCACGTCTCAACCCAGCTGAATACTTTGGGGAGATTTTGGAGCAGCACTTTCCACCATCATCTACAAAACACCATATGATGGAATGCGTGATGGAAGAGTGGAGTCACATCTCTTTAACAGAGTTCCAAGCCCTGGTAGAATCTGTGGCAAGGCGTACCAGAGCCGCTTTGGCAGCTCCTGTGTTGTGTTAAGCTTCATTGCATTGCAGAGATTAAGTTCTTACAAGCAAATAAGGATATCTCATGTAACGCAGTGAGTCGGCACATGGAGTAACAGAACACAAGTGTACTTGTCGTAAGAATTGCATATTGTCCAAATGTTAACAACCTTGATTTAATTTTCATCCAAGATGATCACTGAAACTGATAAAGCTTAACGTGAATGTACAGGAGGAGCCAGGTTCTAGAGAAAACAGAGGATGAGGAATAGTTAAATTCAGTTGACCTTGTGTTTATATGTTGATGTACTGCGGAAATAAGTGTCCCAGCATCCTGTAATGCTCCTGAGGCTATAAATATTGAATATGAAGTCTTATGTAAGAACCTCTCTCTCTCTCTCTCTCTCTCTCTACATGGTGAGGTCAGCACACAAGCCCTCTACTTTTACATGGATTGCGAAACCCGGCTGAATTTGTCAAATGTCTTCAGGTCTTAGGTGTAACCTCTGATTAAAAACAGGAATTTAGACATTAAAGTGTTTGTCTGTACAAGATGATGGAATTGTGTTTAGACTCACAGGTCTTGTGTCTTGAGTGTGTGTAGAATAACTTTTTCTTAAACTAGTAGTGTTATGAAACCAGTGCAGGTGAGTTTATAATTTTTGAAGGCTTTTTTTGTTTCTAGCAGTTTGACACCTCTGATGTCACTGTACAAACAAACATATTGTGAGAATGAAGACAAAGTACCATAATTCAGTGTATTTCATCAATATACCTGTCATGTGGGCGGTGTTTGTTACAACTATTTAACACTTCATATAGATACGGTTCGTTTCTAGTACAGTCTCTCTCTCTCTCTCTCTCTCTCTCTCACACACACACACACACACACACACACACACTCACAGATCACGTCACTAGACCACATTTCTGCACCTGAATAAAAGATGAGTCTCTGGCGTGTGCACAAGTGTGTGCATGTGTGTTTGTGTGTGTGCATGTGTGTGGGTGTGCATGCATGCGTGCGTGTGTGTAACCCCTGCTCTTGGTGACGGGAGTGCTCTTAAATAAGTAAACACGTACACTCTAGGACTGAGTGCATACAGATGATATCACACTAAACATCACCAATGGAAATCACTCCAGAATCTTCCTTCTCTTTTTCTTTAACTTTCTAGTCACCTGTTTTTTTTTTTTCTTTCTCTTTCTTTCTTTCTTTTCGCCCCTGCTCCTCATTGTGCTTTGTCGCTTTTCCAGCACTGTGAACCTGTTTATCACCGTTTGTTTGTCTTTCACAGTACCCATTCTCTCTTTCTCTTATTTGTCCCCTCCTCATGCTTCCAGGGAGTGGCTCTTTCACTAATCAGATATGTAATCCTTTGTTTGTAAAAGAGGCCTAGTCACATGACCTGGAACCCAAAGCCACTACACAAGTGTACGCATTTGCTCTCTTTGAGGGATTTCATTAATTATAGACTTAAGGCAGGACATGAAAGAGCTTATGAATAATGCCACACATGTACTTTAATTGTAAGATTTTATCCCCTGTCAGAGATGAATGTTGTTGGTTCAAAAGACCCGGTTGTTATAAGCATTCGCCTTATTTGGCAAAGCTCAGTGGGATGACGTAAAATTGGCTTAATTTACCTTTGTTGATTTAGAATCATGTGACAGTGAGGAGGTGGTTATTGTCCACTCATCGAAATCCCCTTTTTGATATACAGGCTTCTTGGCACTACTGAGAGGTTTAAATTCAGTGTGAATAAATGCACATTTTATTCACTGAATTTTCTAAAGCCTGTGTAGATTTGCAATGCGGTGTGTGTTTTTAAAAGCTGCTGAGAAATAAAATGTTAAATTTGTGTTTTTTGTTAATATACCATTTGAGAGTCTTTGGGTGTGTGTCACTTATAATCATGCTCTTCCCTTCTACCCCTCATTGCAGGACCTGCTATCTGATTTGGTTGACTTCTGCGCTGCTGGATATAGTGTGCACTGATATTTGGCCTTTAGATCTGTACCATGGAGTCCTCCTTATGACATGTGGTTCGCATGGAAACAGTGAACACAACGCAAATGATGTTCAGGTCAGAGGGTCTGCTCTACATTTGCTGCTAGTCCCACTCTGACCCCACCTCAATCCCCTCCTAACCCATTAGTCTCTGTGATGCATGTGATGAGCTGCATCCCTTTTGGCAGAGAGGGGGAGAGCTACAGAGAGGTGGACGATGATGTAACCATGCCAGTGCCTTCTTCTGACTCCAAAAGTGCCCGTCTCAATGCTCCTCCACCTCCTCCCCCACCACCTCCACCTCCACCTCCTTCACCAGGCATGGGAAAGCCTGAGTTAGGACTGAAACCGAAAAGGAGAGTAAGGAGTTTCTATTGGAAACCAATCTCAGAGGAGAGAGTGCGGGAACGGGGCAAGCCCAATCTGTGGACCCTGGGCCAAACTGCTGGCCAACAGCAGTTCCAGATCGATGTCCGGACCATTGAAGAACTCTTTGGCCAGGGAGATGAGACACAGTCACCTGTAGGAACTGTTGCCAAGATCAGCAGAGGAGGGAGGGGCTCTATCAAAGAAACCAAAGAGGAAGTAGGTTGAATATTTGATTTTTGTCCTCTGTGATGTAAATTCCTCTGTAATATCAAATAGGTTTGTAGACTTCCTGTGAATTCAAGTTCTCATTTCAGTTCATTCAAGTTCTCTCTTCTCCTTGAAGGGCTGGGTAAGAGAGGTAAGCTTTGAAACAAAGACAGAAAAAAAAACTTCCCTAAAACTGTATCTCTCTGTTTTTTTAGATCACCATCCTGGATGCTAAGAGAAGCATGAATGTGGGCATTTTCCTCAAGCAGTTTAAAAAGTAAGCCTCACTGCGTGACTCTGATGTGATGTCATAAAAGTAAGGGTGGAGCAAGATCTCTGGGCTAATGGGGCATATAATCTTTATATCTCCATATCCACCATGAGACAAAAAAACCCTCTCTTGTGTAACCACATTAATGTCTTCCAATTAAAGAAATCATGCAGGTACTTTGGATTTTATTGCATGCGTCTTCACAAATGCACATCCCGACTTTCTGAAGGACATGTGCGTGATATGTCATGTTCTAACCCTCATGCGGAGTGTTGGTGATAAACAGAGGCAAATACAATGACATGCTACAGAACGGCAAACCTTCTGCCCTGCTTCTGAAAGTCTGATTGGTAATATTGGTGCTTGTGAAGACTTAGTTCTTTGGTTCACATGAAGGTTAAGTTTGAGATGGCTGAGTGGGTTATGAGGGTATCAAGGTTAGAGGGTATATGGTTGGATTGGGTTTAGAATAGGAGTGTAATGCTTTGGATCTGATGTTTGGATGTTAAGGTTTAATTGGTTACAGAGTAAAGTCTTGTGCTGATGTTCCACTGAAGGGTTAAGATTGTGGTTGGTGGTTTATGACAGGTTTCAGGTTGAAACTGATTAATCATGGTTTACAGCTGGAGTCTGGAGTCAGTGTAGCAGTTTGAATAGAATGTAGCTTGGATTAAAAATTTTCCTTAGTGTTTGGCTTTAACTTTTTCCCCTATATTTAGTTTTGGTTTGTGTTTCTTCCAACGTTTTATTTCATATTTCTCCCAACTTTGAATGACTAAGTTACTCACTCTCAAGTCTCCCTCTTGGTGTGTAATGTCTTTATTTATCAGATAGGGCAATGATTAGCATAATACAGCTGAAAGAAATTGTAACTAAATTTACATCTGATACATCTGAAACTAAAATTGTAAAATGCAGAAATTTCCCATTAAGTCCTAAGACTAGACACATATATTTTCTTATGGCCACCCGCTGAATCTGTAGAGTTGGGTAGGCTATTGAGGAAATCGAACTGATTTTTGAGAATGATAATTAACAGTTAAAGTTGGCAGACGCTTGCCTTCACAAATCAAATGCTGGTTGGTAGCCAGGCTAATACATCTCAATGATGAACTGTCATCAATTCCAAATAAAGAGGAGGAAACTGTTTAATCCTATTCTCCACACCTCAGAACACTCTCAACTCACAGACATTTTTAAACAGCTTAATAGTAAACTTGGTCAGAGAGAGAGAGAGAGAGAGATCTTCACAGTCTCTCTGTTTGATACACTTAGTTTGTACTTTAGCATTTACCATTTTTGGAACAATCCTGCTCTAAATGTATCTGTCCAGCTGGAAAACAAGTGCCCGACGTCCCACAGTGACTAACATTTACACTTTCTGAAGAGATTCTGTAAGTGAGACATGATTATGGAAAACGTGAAACTAGGTCATGTTTAAATCTACGTAGCTGGGCTAATGTTTACCAGGCTTGGGTTACAGTCTGATCTTGTGCATTGTTCAAGGGCGCTTTTTTTCAGAGTAAGATGAAAATGAGGGATGTGTGACTGTATCAGCAGAGGGGACAGCCTTAGTCACGGTGACGTTGCTGATGGAGGCTGCAAGTTTATTCACGGTTTCTAAATTCTGTTCTTCGTCGTTACCCTCAGATTTAATTTCCATACGCCATGAACTCCACCTCAGCTTCTTAAATGCTTTACTTGGCGGATATGTTTTATGAACACTGATAGGATACTTATTTCTAAGGTGTTTCACTCCTGTTTTCCAAGCCTTGTCCTATTGTTTCCTCAATCAGTAATAACTAGCCTGTGTGTCTAAGGCCATTAGAGTGTGGAGCCTAAGACTGTATCTAAAGGTTTGTGCTTGTTTTTTTTAACAAGTACGGTGCAAATATTGTATAACTCTTTTTTTTTTTTAACTGTTATTCTTCATTAGTCTGTGCCTCCAGCATTTGTATTTAATATGGGAGGCTGTCCTCATCCAATATTTAATACCACATTAAGTGCTTTGAAACGAAATTATCTGAAAGAGACAGACATTGCTGAACAGTTAAATCTGAATCGATTTGGAAAGATCGTCCTCAGGGGTTGAAGCACAGTGATGCAGCTAAGCATGTTAATACGAGATAAGCCTGTGATGAAGTCTGTGTGTGTGTTTGTATGTGTGTGTCATTCTTCCTCTTCTCCTTCAGGGCAAAATCAATCCACATTGATCGTGGCTTCACGTCAGGTTGCTTCAAGACAGCGGTTGGCCTGGGGCAAGCTAAGATCATTGGTTTGTTGATATGTTCTGAAGGAGTATCTGGCCACACATCCAAGAATTGTTTCTGTGCTGTCTGTCATCACTTTGAAATCACATTAGTTTTGGTTTGTTTGAACTTGTATGAAATATCGACTCTCTTATTTAACACAAATTATTATCGTGTTTAGATCAGTCAGATTAATCTCATAAAGTTCAATTTATGACGGTCTGTTTTTAGCACGTTGTTGAGTCGTCTGCATGAATCTGAATTTCCACACGTGTTCATCACAGTTGTCTCTCTGTTGGCAAAACAGGACAAGATGTCCAATCTGTGGCTGATCAGTATGCAGGTGCCACCAGTTTCTTGTTTTATAAAAACCACCTCCTAAACCGCGTTAGACACTGCTTCTCCTGATTTCCCCTCACCCACTACTGAAACAGTCATCCAGCAAAATCACTTTCAGCGGAGTTTAAAGTAAAATAAAGTTAGAACTGGGATGTTTATGATTTTATGTTATAAAGTGGTGAAAGGGGCCTTTCATGAGAAGTGAGACAAAGCTATAATCTTCCAAATGTATATTTCAAATATTCAGGTTGCATTACTGCCTTCTTGCTGATACCAATAACCTAAAGGCCAAGGATGACACTGTTGTGGTAACCAAATATCACATTGTTCAAAAATTGGGTAGTATTTTTATCAGTGGCTGGTTCTCTTTTTTTAAGTGATATTGTATCACCATGATGGAACTCTCATTAGATATCTGCTTCATACCATATTAAATAACAAGGCAAGAATCTAAGGCACATACAGTATTCGGTAACTTGCTTTTTTCTGTTACAAACATTTACTCTTCAAATGCACCTTACTATTCTCATTGTCATAGTCTGGTCATTTTATGGTAATGCACTGGTAACTGTTGTATCAGTGGATCCTACCTGACAGATTCTTGTTTATGAGCCTACTATGAAATTAGGCCATTAGACCACTCATCCTCCACAAGTCCTGGTTCTCTTTGTTCCTCTTTTTTAACTGTGAATCTGGGTGACACTCATAAGGATACCTCCATCTGAAACCTGCTGGTGCAAATCCTCATAAATTCCCCTATAATCCCTCAGAGACACAAACTGTTACCCGTTTGTCTGCTCCTCTCTCTTTGTGAAGGCAAATGGGATTAGCTGTGGGAAGGTTTCCGTTGAATGGTGAGCTTGTGTTTAATTGCTGGAACCCAGCTGTGATTTCAGGTTCTTGGGTTGCAGTATTAGATTATGAAACGGTTGTTATGTAAGACGGCTGGTGGCATTAAATCTTAACTGATTCTGACACGTTGACACTTCTAACACTTCTGTGCTTTAGTCATATATATGTCATGATTGAGATCGGAGATTAAGTCAAAATGGGTTTTTTTTTTAAGTGGGTTTAGGATAATGATCAAACGAAGTGTTGGGATCAAGATTTGTATTCAGGATTCAAGTTTAAGAGTTTGAGTTTTATTGTGATTGCATTTTTGTAATGACCAGTGCATTATGACCTTTTAGAAGGAAAATGTGCCTTATGACTATTGTCATGATGAAGTATTAATGCTGTAGGAACCTGTGCTTGCTCAATTACCATATGCTGCAAAATGTATCTGTGTGTTAGAACAATGAGCATTTATTATGAAGAAGACAAGGCTTCTGTGTGTCTGTAACACCTGGGAGTGAACACCAGGCATCCTGTGCTCCATGAGAAAATTTATCTTGTATATCTACACACATGTCCTTGGACTTGTTTGCCTCACTCCATGAAAAGCTCTGCACTCCTTAACCTCAGTGATAACTGTGCCTCATCTCTGAAGTGTGCTTCTCCCGTGATCATGTAATAAAGAAGAAATGATTCATCACATCTGAAGTTTGTTGTCTCAGAGAATTAGCAACTCTCATTACAGGGGACTCGGGACTCCAAATTTCCCTTACACCAGAATTTGACTAGATGAGTGGTCAAATTTGAATATTTTGAATATGTCCTTTGTTCATTCCTTCATTCATTCATCCATCCATCCATCCATCCATCTGAATGGCTTAGTGTACAGATATTATTTCATATGAGCTGTCCTGTCCTTTGATGATGCAATGAAAAGGCAACTTGCTGTCACTCTGCTTTTCATGTTATTAGAGAACATTAAAACCATAGCCTTAAGGTACAAATCATTTGTTACTTATTATTTTTTTCCTCTCAGGCCAAATCATTCCATTGTTGAGGACATTCGCTATGGCAACAGTGAGTTGTATGGGCCAGAGTCTCTCAGGGAACTGCTGAAACTCTTACCAGAATCAGAGGAGGTAATGCATCACAACTCATTTCTCTAATAGGTTATCACTTTTTGTGTTCAGTCAGCTCGCTGACTGGGTCATTGATGGATTAATGAATTTAAAACCTTAAGGTCTTTTGTGAAAGTTGCTTTATTGGCATGCTGAATAATCGGTGGTCTTCTGTACCAGCTGAAGAAGCTACAGGCTTATAAAGGAGATCCTTCAAGATTAGCTCTTGCTGATTCCTTCATGTTTCAGCTCACCCAGGTGCCCAGGTGAGTACACACACACACACACACACACACACACACCATGTGATTGTATCACTGTGATACACACACTGAGAGAAAATAAAGACCGCATTACATGTTTAGTCCTGACTATGAGACTGTGGTAGCCAACTGAGTGGTCTAAGACATGTTCAGGTATTAACACCTCCGTTTACTTAAGAAACAGTGTTGACCGGTCTGGTTCTGCTGAGCTAATGATGAGAAACAAGGTTGACTAGTGTAACTGTGTTAGTCTGGTCATGAGAAACAAGGTTGACTAGTGTAACTGTGTTAGTCTGGTCATGAGAGAGAGATGGTTGACTAGTGTAACTGTGTTAGTCTGGTCATGAGAGAGAGATGGTTGACTAGTGTAACTGTGTTAGTCTGGTCATGAGAGAGAGATGGTTGACTAGTGTAACTGTGTTAGTCTGGTCATGAGAGAGAGATGGTTGACTAGTGTAACTGTGTTAGTCTGGTCATGAGAGAGAGATGGTTGACTAGTGTAACTGTGTTAGTCTGGTCATGAGAGAGAGATGGTTGACTAGTGTAACTGTGTTAATCTTGTCATGAGAGAGAGATGGTTGACTAGTGTAACTGTGTTAGCTCAATGATGAGAAATACGTTTGGCTGTAAACATATTAATTAAGTGACTAGGAACAGAAACGACTGGGACACAGGTGACAACTGGGCTCCGTTGTTCTGTCCTGTCTGTCAGTTTTGAGATTCGGATCGAGGCCATGCTTCTGAAGGAGGAATTCCTGTCGTCGTGCTCAACCATAAACAATGACATTGATGTCATCCAGGCGGCCACTAAAGGTAACCTGACACCCGCTGGTCGCTGCTCTTCTCTTTTCTCTCTTCTCTCTTTCTTTTTCTTTCTACATCTCTCACGCTACCACACGTAAAAAATGAAGAATGACCCACATGTTCATTTGCGTGCCAGAAACTATAGAGAGTGTTATAATTCCCATGAGTTGGTTTTATTCTGATGAGAAATAATGGACTATGTGCTATGCTATTATGAGTTATTGTCTGAGCCGTGAAGACCTAGGTCCACTGAGTCAGACTGACTTAAAAGTATCAAAGATTAAAAAGCAACAAATTATATTTTGTGCTTAAGCCATCACCTCATTACATGCAGTCGTTAGCTATGTGGCATCTCTCAACCAGGTGTTAAATATCCAGATTTGTCATACTTTACTGCCTCAAATTAAAACACGCAGTTGCATAAAACTGGCATTGTATCTGCAGTTTTATTTTATTTATTTTGGTTTTCTCAGTATATACTTTGTTCATTTGATAATTTATCTCACACTCTTATATATACCTTTTAGTTGTCATTGTTTTGATTGGCGGAAGGGCTTGTCACTAATCGCTACGGTGAACAGTGAGTATGGCCCATCCAGTAATACAGACACTGTCACGGTCTTATCTCAGTGCAAAGCACCTGTATGACCTTAAGCACAGAGCTACAGAGCAGCCTGCGAAGACATATCCATTTCAAAGGCTTACCATGCAGACATTATTTCTGTAGACTTGAGTTGTATTATAAACGTGAGCTGAGAGATACTGAGTTTCAACAAACCAAGGCTCCAGACACTCCAGGAAAAGCAGTATTGCCGAACTATGCGAGAAGATGACTTGTTCTGCTAATTCACACATTCTCCTAACCTCTCGTTCCTTCTCTCCCTCTCACTCTCTTTTTTTCACACATATACATCACAGCACCCTTTCTGACTGTGTCTCTCACTTACAGTGTGAAATCTTGCTGACACACACTGCTGAACACCCTTTGATGCTATATATGTACTTTTCTGGTGTCACGGCGTATCTAAAGATTGTTTTTCTCTCTCATCTCATCTCTACTACATAAGTGGAAAATTACATGAAGGATTCGTTGTGATTAAGATTAAGAATGCATTTTTTTTTTATTTACCACAACATTTTGACAACTGGATTAATGCAGCCTTTGGCACTCTATAATGTCATCGTTTTATTGATGTCTGTGCTGATTGTCATTCTATTTTACACAGAGCTGATGAACTGTAAGGAGCTACATGCTGTCCTACACTTGGTGCTGCAGGCAGGAAACATCATTAATGCAGTAAGAACACATACATGCCCACCCTTCACTCTCTCTCTCTCTCTCTCTCTCTCTCTCTCTCTCTCTCTGTGTTAGGTAAGGTAAGCATACTAGTTCAGTGCAGGACTCTTATCTTTTTTCCTTCTCTCTCTCCCTCTCTCTCTCTGTTAGGTTAGGTAAGCATACTAGTTCAGTGCAGGACTCTTATCTTTTTTTCCTTCTCTCTCTCTCTCTCTCTCTCTCTCTCTGTTAGGTTAGGTAAGCATACTAGTTCAGTGCGGGACTCTTATCTTTTTTCCTTCTCTCTCTCTCTCTCTCTCTCTCTCTCTCTCTCTCTCTCTCTCTTTCTCTCTCTCTGTGTCACAGGGTGGATATGCAGGGACTGCTGTGGGCTTTAAACTCTCCTCTTTGCTCTCACTGGCTGACACCAAGGCCAACAAACCAGGCATGAACCTGCTCCACTTTGTGGCTCTGGTGAGTGTGTAGACATGCATGTGCATTTATTGGTTAATATGCCTGTGACAGAATGAAAGAATATTTGTCATCTACATTCGCATCATCTTCCCACAGGAAGCTCAAAAGAAGGACAAGCACTTGCTGTCATTTCCTGAGAAGCTTCAGCATGTCCAGACGGCAGCAAGGTGAGAGCCCAAACCACAATACTGTCTTAACTTCTCCATCGTTTGTCAGTATTATATTCCATCTTCACTGAAATAAGCTATTTTTCTTTCTTTCTTTCGTTTACTTTCTCCTTCACTCTCTCTCTCTCTCTCTCTCTCTCTAGGATCTCAGTGGAAAACCTTGAGTTGGACTGTGAATCTCTGTGCTCCAGGATTCAGTCTGTCGAAAAGAAGATAGAGAAAGACACTGATCTACAAAAGCAGTTCAGCCAGTTCTTACAGGTGACTTGATGACTCCTTATTCATCACTTTTTTTCTTTCAGGTGACCTGGTGTTCCTGAGACCATGACTCATTCATACAGTCCTAAGTTTTAGGTGTACACACAGAACATTATTTATTCAGTCAAGAGTGAATGAGCACCACAACTCAGAATGAGCACTGTTAAGTGTGACTTGGCACATTCTCTTGAAATAATGTTCTGTCTTAAATCTTTGCCTCTGATCTAATGCTGCACTGGACAGGCACCTAAGAATTTATATCCACATGCATGTATCAGTGTTGTAATCTGCTCAAATCCAACGGTTTTCACTTCTATTCCAGAGTTCAATGAAAGCCTTGGGCAATATGAAAAAGCGTAGACAGGAGTTACGGAAAGAAGGAAATGCTCTCATTGATTTCTTCTGTGAAGACAAAGAGACTTTCAAATTAGACGAGTGCTTCCGCATCTTCCAGGACTTCTGTGTCAAGTTCAGGAAAGCCGTAAAGGTAGAAACTTTCTTGTCCAGTCTGTAGTCTAAATTCTGGAAGCTATTATTGACCTATTGCAATTAATAATTTCACATTTCTTAAATGAAGGTTTTATGTCATTAATACATAGTAGACTTTGGTATCTATGTACTAATGCTTTCTAAACAGATCCAAATGGATCATTTGTTTTGACTTGCATTGCCCTCTAGTGATCAGAAATCAACACTGCAACTTCTAAAAGCTGTAAAATTCTTCATATAGCTAACCTGTCAGTCTTTCCATCTCTGTCCACATCTGCCCCTCGTCTGTAGGACAATGTGGAGCGGGAACAGAAGGAGGCAGCTAAGCACAAGCGTCTGAAAGAGCTGGAGGAAAAACGCCACTCGTGGTCTGGAGGGGAAGATCAGAGCGGAGTGTTTGGCTTACGCTCCAGCAGTGAAACAGATGTGGAGGGGGCCCTAGCAAGGGAAGGGCTTTATGATCTCCTCAAACCCTGTCCACTCAGCCCCCAGAGTCCTCTGGGGCGTTTTGGAAGCCTCCGGCGCTCCCGCCAAAGCTCCACAAACGTGGACCGTGACCTGCAGAGCTACCTGGAAATGAACAACGACCTCAGCAGAACCGACCCCGCCAAGCCCCATGTTTTCTCCTCCTCGGTGAAAAAAAGGACTGCAATGTTTGACAGCCCTCCCTCTGAGCTGACGCTCACACGTCAGCGCTCCCCCGTCATACGCACATACTCCCCCACACACAGCCCATTGTCCAACAACAAAAATGACATTAACAATACCTATAAAGAACAGTATGACAACAATAACTCAAAGACTGTGTCTGTGGACACTAGGGATTCCAATAAAAATGTCATTGACAATAAGCTGGACAAAAGTATCACCTCAGACTCATTTGCACATCTTCCCTCCACACAGATGAATGTGAATGTGGAGAGACACACCCTTGTACCTGGTCTCCAAACCTTTGACCTTGTTAGTGCACCTCACGGTCAACATGACAATGATGAGGAGTGTAACCATGACAACGTATATATAGCAAAACAGTTTCAAGTTGTGGATCTAGAGGTGGTGAAGGAGAATGCTAGAACACCAACTTCAGGTACTTGTTCAGGTATCACATGCACTGACGAATGGAAAGAGGGCACAAATGGAGATTTGTGCTCTACACAAAAGGAAAACGAGGAAAGCGGAAACGTTTCCGGTGCTTTGACTCCTGACCCTACATTGCCGGTGGATACAGGAGTGAGCCTCGCAAATGAGTCAGAGGAGAGTCAGACAGAGTGTACCTCCGCTAGTCAACTGAGCGAGCAAATGTCAGCATCAGCCCTGATTCATGAAACCTCAGAAAATGCACCCTCCACTGAAGACTCAGACCCTGCCGAGTTATCGCCACTTAAATCTAATGAGGCACCAGAGTCAAAATCTACCAGTGAGGCGTCAGGTCCAGGATCCACCAGTGATGATTCAAAGGGCAAGACTGATGGTGAAGTCTCAAGATCTGTGCCAAGCACTGTCTCTCTGGATGAGAACAGAGAGAATGCAGCAGCAAACTCTGTTGGAAAAGCCCCCAGCAAAGCTTCAACCTCCAAACCCAATCCGAAACCGACCACCTCCCCTAAAATGACAAGCCCTCACCAGGTCCGCACCCTTACCCCGTCTGAAAAACAGGACATGCGCAGGGTGGTTCCCATCACCCGCCTCAGTCGCTCTGGAAGCTCTGCCAAAAATACAGACAAATCTACCACAGACCATCAAACCCCCCCCACCTCACACAACTCCAACTTTCAGCGTGAACCTCACAGAACAAGCCTCCGTGGCAGCGCCCAACACGCCCAGGTTGACCAAAAGCCATCTGCACGTAAGCCAAGTGCCAAAGCGGTGCGGAGCGCAACACCCAAACCCCCCCCAGAGGAGAAAATATGCCGTTCCACCATGCGCGCGCTGGCAAAAGCAGCTTCTGAGGCCCAACAGAAGCTCGCAGAGCGGAGCGTTTCTCAAACCGCCGACACCAGCCCCGCGTCCTCTCTCTCCCACCTCCCCGGCTTCGCCCGCAACACAGTCTCCTCCACCACACGCCTCGCCAAGCAGCGGGTTGCCCCCGGCAGCGCCCCCGTTACCGCAGCCACTTCGCCAAAAGCCTCTCCGTTCCAGCGGACCGCCTCGCTCAGACAATCTCGAAACCGAGTGACCCCGGAGTCAGGCTCAGAGTCCTCTCAGGGCACGTTAAACAGAACAGGGGTCAAACCCTACGGCAATGCTTTGTCCCCCGTCATGCATAACCTTAGGAAAAACAGCGGCAGTTTATCCGACAAGTCGGGCTATTCCCGAGACTCGCAACATGACAAGCCTCTCAAACCTATCTGGAGGTAGAGGGTCTTTTTTTTTTTTTTTTTTAGAAAAATGAGAGACAGCGAGGAAATTACTATTACGAAAGGCAAGGTCTAACTTTCTAAAGTTTAGAATTTTATTTTTATGGCTTATTTAACTAAGTAGTGCCAATAATGAATAATCTTTTCCAAAACTGTGGCTCTTCAGTGTAAGTGTGTTAAAATGGTACTTATCTCCTCTTTTTTGCGGCCATGGTTTAGATTTATATGACAAAATCACTTAAAAATGTAAATGTGTGTAACCACTCTATCCACTCTTTTAGAAAGTATATATTTTGACGAGGGGCTTTTGTGATGGGCCCTACTTTTTGGCAGATTTTGGCCAGGGGGTTTATTATGTTCCCTGTTTTGGCTGAGACTTTCCCTTATGCCTTTATTTCTTTTAGTTTGTAAAGTTTATCATATCAGAACATTTAAAGCAGATGAGACAAGACAGATAATATTTAAGTAGCAATGTTTCAGATCTTCTGAGATGAACATTGTTGTTATTTAACTCTAGAAAGTACATGTAGTTAATCACTTTTTAATCTGAACTGAGTTCAGCACTCCCCTTCTTACACTGCTCAGAAGTTGACTGTCTGTCGTGACCAATCAAAATGAATTTTGATGACTTCATGAAGACCACTGCCACATTAGGCAATGTTAGTTGTTGTGTTGTTTCTCTATTTTGCCACTCACTGTAGTCTGTCAAGCCCCTCATAGATCTGTGTTGTCTAAGTGATTGCAGCTGTCTCTGGAGGGATGTGGTCTGATTTAGTTTGTGGGGTGTCATGAATTACAAGCGAATGATTAGTGGTTTGAAGACTTTCTTTAACTACTGCAACATCTTACATGTCTTGAACTATCTCAGTCTTAAAACTAGAAAACTAGAGTCCTGTATGAAGAAGACATCTATTCAAACTGGAGTTTGTATACATGGATGTAATGTATACATTATTCTCAAAGCTGATCAATGAGCCTGCAAAGGGCAACAGATGAACATGATGGAATTACACGATGATCTGTGAAAATCTGAGCTGCGATAATTGGCAGCAGGCCAAACTCTTGACATAATAAATCAGCACAGACTATGTGCTCTTAATATCACATTCATGCTGTGTCGGCTGGACTTTGGCAATGACATATTGTGTTTGTTGAATGTTGTAATTTTGTACACTCAGGCATATAAAAATCTTTTAAATCCGATTGCTTCTCTGTTTCACTCCAGGTCTAGCATCTGTTACACATATCATCACTATTTTTTAATTTTTTGTTGTCATATTTGATTGTCATGTGTTAACCTCATTTTGAAATTAAGAGTTAAATGTATAAGGAGTTCTCACAATCTGAGCATAAAATTGTTTGAACCAATGTGTGTTATTAAAAACAGGATACATAAATGAGAATGGATCTTTGGCAAAGACGATCGCACTCTTCTTTGTTATTTTTCCATGCTGCTTCCAAATAAATATTTTGACAACACTGACATAGACTCAATCCGTTTGTTGAATAGACCGTTGTGCCCTAATCAGGTTTTCCAGCAGAGGGCGCAAAACGCCACTGAATATGGCACTAACGCACTGATTGTATTCACGGATATTGTAGCAAATCACATCTATACACCAACACGGAGGAGAATGAGTCGGTGGTTTAATACGGTTTATTTCATGTCCGTTGCAGTTTTGTATTAGTACAATAAATTAAATCACGTCCATTATATTTGTGGTCATATAATGAAGACAAACCATCCTGGATTAAAACACCCAAAAATGGTAAATTTATTTCCTTTGGATTTCCAAAACTAAAATATGTCACGTCATTAACCTATACAACATAGTGCACGAAAAGTCCGTCTTTGCCGGGATAGTAAGAAACCCACATACAGGTCACACTGACTTCCATAAATAGAGTCATGTTTTGTGCCAGGCGTGAATGATTTTTTAAAGTTGTTTATACATGTACCTAGATTCCACAAATACTTTTTTTAGCAAGTTACCTTTGTTAAATGTAAGCATCCATGTGATCAGCACATTGCGCACTCGAACTCGATTTTGTTCACAGTCGGTGAATGATACTCGTTTATTTCGCAAAATATGATCAGAATTTTTTTTTTTTAACTATGAAGTAGGTTAATCCTTGTACTCTGGATCTAACTCGCTCGGGCAGCCTCCAAGTATGAAAAATGATGTCACTACTAAGCGACAACAAAGGGTAGTATTGCGTCATGAAAATGCGACAGCATTCACTCCATAGCAAAGAACCACGAAAGAGCTAATGCGAAGAAAGGTTGACTAGAGAAGAAACTCTTAAAAAGTAGTCGTGTTAACGATTTTTATGTTGTAAAAAGCATTGTCATTTATAGGAGTAAACCAGACCTTCACTGGACATTAAATCGTCTGGAGAAAGTCCAAGTACAACCAAGTCTTGCTTGCAACGATAACGTCGTTAGCCGGTCAAGCAAATGCATGAACAACTAAGCTAGCTAACTCTACTTGCACGGTTAGCTTAAAGGGGGAGGGTAACGTTAGCCTATCCACAATTAGAGCACTTGGAGAGCGGCAAAGGGGCTCAGGCAGTTTTTTGCCGAAATTAAAGAAAAAGGGTCGACGACTACCCAAAACTTCACAAGGTGTCTCCCTCAAAGGTGAGTCTGAGTTCCACTCACACGTGGTGCTACACCTGCGTGTTTTGTTTAGAGGTAGCTATTACGTTGAAATTGTACAACAGGAGTTAAGCTATCTGGCTAGTTTGGAAATTTGAGTTGGGGGGGTATCGAAAATGATCATATTCAAAGGTACAAAAGACTGCTCACTCCTCTATTTTCTCCGATTAGTTTACGCAACTGCTCATTTGCATTGCAAAATGGTCTTTTTTCCATTTCTAATAGCTGAATTATCTAAACAGTTATTAGATAACTGCAGCAAAGTAATTTCTTTACTGTCATTATACTTCTATGAATTGTTAAAGGCTGTTTCGAATTCAGTAACTAATGTGCTCTTAACTGTTACCGAATTTCAGACTTTGTCTGAACCTGAATGCTCGGATTGCCATCGACTTAATGCTGTTTGTTTCATAGACAATGCCGGGCAAAATCAGCATCACCTATGTACAGAACGTAGCTAACTTGGTGAAAGTAAAGACAAGTGCCTAGTGGTCAGTCCGATAACTCTGTCAGTCCCGTCTTGCTGAATTGAATTTAGGCTGAGTAAATGAGCGTGTGTTAGCCTATATGTTCTGATTAATCGTTCATGCAAATGTTATACGCTAGATGTAAACATCGCAGGGCTTTTGGAAAGGAAGGGTAATATCGGTTCATATTAGAATAAAGTATTCAACAACTTCAGCAATAATGATTTGCGTGTTTTTACAAATCCTGTCAATGTCAGATTAAATTTTTGATGTACAGATACATTTTTTAATTTTTGCAGAGTGTAAATTTATCTTCGCCCATTTGTTTTGGCCTGTACTGCACTGGTCCGTTGTGACTGTACGATTGCTGTCCGCCTGCAGAAGAGCCAGTCGGTATCTCTGTTCCCTTTCGATTTTTTATCGCCCACGGCCACATGCGCCTGTGTTTCCGAATCCTAGCAGCTCCATTGTTCTTTACTCTCCCGAGGAGATGACTGGCTTTTGGGATGCGGCTGCAGGGAGGAAACTGTTGATAAAAGTGGGGGCGGGGGTGTCAGTCCACTAAGCGAATGGTTAGGGATGACCTGAATGACCATGATTGTTGTTTGATGTTTTCTTTTCTTTAATAATATTAAACAGGAAGGTGGTACACACATTTTCTTGATTCTGGTGTTTATATAACAATATTCATTTCACAGTTAACCACTTTTTCTTTACACAAATTGTGGTTGAGTTTTGGTACGAGAGTAGTAAAAAGTTGAATTCTGAATTCCCGCGGTTTTGCCATATTCACGTAAAAGAGTTTAGTCTCACTGGCTACAAGATTACATGTTTACCTCCTGGGATCAAACAGTAAAGTGAGTTTTGTTGCTGGTTAGGTGTGTTGCATGTATTTGTACTGGTTTCACTGGTTCAAGTTCTCATATTTTATCGTGTCACAAAATGATTTTGTCACTGGAAGTCCTTAAAGGTCTGGTGACATTATGCCTGGATGCAGCCTGAGTTGTTTTAAAACAATAACAAAATAAAACACCTTCTTATCTATAGTTTATGACTCCACACATGACTCGTGTGTCAGATCCAGTCTAAAGCATTGCTCGTCAGTATCTGAGGTATAAAGAAAATCAGCTCTGTGCACGTGTGTGTCTCTCTCTGATTGAGGGGATGTAAAACTGTTTTCAGCAAAAGGTGGTGTGTGTATTTTCTTCTCCTTATCACTCTTCCTTACTTTTCTCTTTTATCCGACCGTCCACTTCCTGATTTTGATTTGTCTAGGCATCAGATCAGAGATAAAGACAGAGAGGGTGAGATGTGTGAATTTGGTATGTCCAGAGGGTTTCCCTGAATGTGTGTCAAGTGTGAACTATAGTGTTATACTAAGTGAACATTTGGTCTGTGTGTGTGTGGGTCTCAGGCAGTGGGCAGTAAATGAATGTGATTTCTTCTGATGGGCATATGTGAGAGGTGTGAAGGGTGTAATATATAATGGAAAGTCTGTACACCACTCCTAACCTTGGCCGTACCCTGAGCACTCTATATATAGATTAGAGAGGCAGCCTATTGCATATTAGTGATGTTATATAACACACACCCACACACCTTTTACATATATCTAATGCCTATACCAAAATTCAACACATTGTGGTTTTTCCTTTTTTTTTAACATTGTGATGTCTTTTATCTTTGAATAAAAGTTCTTTAAGATTGAGACCTCCTATTAACGTACACATACAGTGAAAGCCTGCAAATTGAAAGTAAAAGCTATAGCATGTGGTTAGTTTAATACTTCCATCCGTTTTAACAACAGTTTTAAAACAGTCCCCTACAAAGTGACATGGCATCTTTAATTGGTCCCTACCTGTATTAGTGTGAAGTTGTCCAGAGTTTCTTGATTAGTTACATTTACTGCATTGTGAGGTTGGAAAAAATACTTTCCCAGATGTGCATTTCACAGGGTTCAGCACTTTTGTGGCCTAGACGTGGGTGTGACAGTCATTTTCTATACTGTGCAGCCTTAGGATCGGTTTAAATTATGCCAAGCACAGGAGTTTCAATTAGACTGAGTGTTTTGTGGTCTGGGGAAAATAAAATAGAACAATTTGACTAGACACGTTAAGGTTTTGTTCAAATCCAAGAAACAACATCACGCAAAGAGCACCATCCTCACCGAAAAGCAGTAACTACTCACGAAAAATCATTTGAATACGTTCATGTTTTCTGCACCGACAGAGACAAAGATCATTCCATCTGAAATCGCAAAGAAAAGTGAATTTCAACACTTAACCTCTCAGATTGTTCTGGGATGATTGATTTCTATAGCCAGGGACGGGTGAGATAAGCAGTCCTACAACACTTCTTTGTTCTAAAAGTATTATCTGTGAAAAGAAAAACTAATTGTTTGATCAATAATGACCCTGAATGGACCCAAGAAATAATTGCTAGACCCAATATGGACATTTTGATTAGGCCCTCATAGGATCTACAGAATACTGAATAAAAACAGTACTCCAGTGCTCCTGATAAAAGTAGGAGAATCAGAATTATGACAGTAATTAGATGGCAGAATAGCCCAAATAGTCAAACTCCATGCCATGTAACACTGGTTGTCTGTGGTGAACAGTTTGCAGTGTAGAGTATTGTCTTTAATACTTAAGTAATGCGCTGTCATTAAAGATAGGGATGACACAGATTAATAAGGCATTTGCATTTTAATATTTTGCTGTACAATACTGGGACAATACCATTCACTGTCCATCAGATGCCACTGTTTGTATGTTAGAAATGTCTTTTTAAGGCAGTCTGAACATTGAGCTGTCTGTACCACACTGCTCACCAGCATTATTGATTAGTTCTGTTTAGGCTCTCAATAAGTTTGATCAGTTAAATGTTACCAGCTAAATGACGTAACACTTTTCCCCATGCCGCTACAGGTTATTCAACTTGTTTGCAATGAGATATTAGCTTTGCCGATTATTGAATATCAACCATTTGAATTTTAGCATGTTTTTCAGGGGCCTAAAAGGTAGTTGGACTAGTTTGGCTTTTGCATTGGTGCTAATGATCTGTTGAAACACCTCTTTGTTTGCATGGTGTGTGTATACGTGTGCGTGTTGTGCAATATTATTTGACTGCTGTCTTTGCCTTATGTAAGTTTAGCAGTGGCTTACATGACATGAGGTAAAAGGGGTCATGGCGGTGTTTGTGTGTGTGTGTTACTTTAGCTCACCTTGGCCTCACAGCCTGTAGTAAATCAGTCTTCCTCTTGCAGCTGTGGTAGGTGCTAAGGTAGTATCATAAGGGAAATGCTGCTTCAAACTCCTCTTCAGATGACATTGTGAATATGTGTGCTTAATATGTCATCTCTGCTGAGCAGGCTGTTTGACAGACCAAAGAGTCAGATTGAAATGGGGCTGGAATCAGTGTTTGTCAGACAAATTTTTTTCAGTATGAGCCAAAAGTACTCTTTGCTAGTTTGAAACACAAGCTTCAATGAGGTGACTCACAACAGAACACTTTTCGTTTTCTTTTGCAGTCGGTTCTTTCCCAGTGAATCTAACAAAATGCGCTATTCACTTGTGAACTGTGGAAACTTAGTTTAATGAAAACAGGTTTGAGTTGTGATAAGTGTAAATTGAAGTCTCTCTCTCTCTCTCTCTCTCTCTGCCTTTCTCTATAGAATGCTGGCTTGGCTGCACACTGGCTGCAGGAGATGAAGCAGGATCTGCTGTTGCCTGGCAACGCTGACAGTGGGCAGCAGCGCCCAACAAGCACTTTCACGGGCACCTCTCCTGGTCACTCGGCCTCCTCCTCCTCCTCTTCCTCCTCCACCTCCTCCTCCTTCTCAGCACGGACAGGTGGCGACGTGGGGGCCGAGGATGAGGGGAGCAGAGAACCCGCGGTGGAGGAGGAGGAGGAGGATGAAGATGGCGGACAGGTCGACGTAAGAGCGCAGAGGTCAGGTGCTTGCTCTCAGCATGTGACCGGAAACAGGTCAGGGGTCGAAGGTGGTGAAGAGGAACAAGGAGGGAGAGAAACGGAGAGGAGCAGTAACGTCCAGCGTTTAAAGCTAGAGGCATTTGAGCAGGCTTCCCCTGAGCCTCTGGTGCCAGAGAGTGATGGAGAGGAAGAGGCAGAAACAGATGGAGTGGTGGAGGATGAGAGTGCTGATTCAGCCTGTTTAGAGGAGAGTGATGAAGAGGAGGAAGAAGAGCTAGAGGAAACAGAGCTGCCCTCTCCGCAGCATCCTTTTACAGACTCAAATGAGAATCCAGACTCTTCTACGGATCACCAGTGCCAGTCAACCCAAGGATCACAACTCAGGAGCAAAGTAGGTTTCTCTTCTCTTCTTGCACCTTGAGCTGAATTGGTTCAGTTGTATTTTGTTTCATAATGAGGAGCCTGAAGTGAGAGAGCACTTCTTGGTTTTAACCACTAGAGGGAGCCACAGTATAGTCCAGCTTGAGGCTTTCTGTTAGTTGCTTCAGTTAACCGAGGCCTAATGTGTTAGATCAGGTGGAGACAACTTAAATTTGTGTAGTGCTGTGGTCCTTAAGGGCCAGGAAAACAATGCTTTAAAATCTTCAGTATTATAATGACACCTTTCACACAAATGAGGACAGCTCATAATATACACAGAGACAGCTTTGGGCTGCTTTCACTAGATAGGCAAGTTAGGTCTGTCTTTTGCCCCTTGAATATTTAGACAGCGCTATTCACAGTAAAATAACCCAAGAGAAACCATAAGCACACAGTTTTTAAAGCCACTTGTTTATTAACTTTGTTTACTGGTTAGATGTAGTTATAGCTGAAATAAAATTAGACATGCTGTCACGTTGCATCAGAATAGTCTTTCCCGATATAGCTCCTGCACCTGTGTAATCTGTTTCCTTGATTTCTGTAGCGTCTGCAGTCTTGGACTCTATCTTTCATGCAAATTACCATGGGACCTGCTTTACCTATTGGCTTTTGTTTGCAACTGGTTGTGTGTGGAAATCATAGTCTTTGCTGGTATCTTAAATTTACATTTTCTGTGTGTGTGTGTGTGTGCAATTAGACGTATCACAGTACAATTGTCACTGAGTGTTCATTTGTGTAGTAATCAGTGCTTTTGATCAGGTGAAGACAGATCTGAATGTGTGTGTGCGTGCGTGTATGTATGTGCGCGTGCGCGTATGTGTGTGTGTAGGAGTGTGACAAAAGCTGGAGCTTCTAAAGAGAGACACAGGGAGTTCATCTGAGCTCAACAGCACAGGTATTTGTACTCACTCACCTCTGGTAAATGCTGAGTGTCAGCGCCGCTAACCTGGCTGTTTCTCTGCCCTACTCTGCTCTGGTCATTCTCTCTCTGCACACTGTCACATGAAGATTGTGTGAGTTTGAGGCGTCACATTTGGCCTCTTGACCCTTGGGGTCGCACTACTCTTTGGCTCTGGGGCTTCTCTTACTACCGGGGTCAAAGGAGCCCGAGAATCATAACCTTTGCCCCGAAAAATCATGACCTCAAAACCAGCCCCATCCCTAGAAAAACCAAACTCTTTTGCTTCCCTGCAGAGGTAGGGGGGTCTCTTAAGGGACAGCCTGGAAAGTTTTTCATATTTCTTTCTCGAGTCACTTCCTGCGTCTTTGCAAGCATTATAGTGCCTTCTTTTTGTCCCGGTCTCACTGCAGCCAGAGAGAGACTGTGTGTGTGTGTGTCTATGAGTGCACTCATGCATGAGAGAGTGAGTTAGTGTAGGCCTATGTATGCGTGGAGCAGTTGTCACACAGAATTTTCTGCATTCTTGTCCCATTCCTCAACTGGCCCAAAGCAAAAATAGCTCTCTTACACAATCCCCAGTGGTTTAGTTCATTCATAAGGTTTACTTCACGTCATTCAACCGTTCACATCATTCAGTCAACTAAAAGCACTTATCCAGTGGCCAGTTTCTTCTCTACCCTGTTACACTGTGGGAGCAGAAACAGGGTTTTGGGTGTTGAATGTGACATTAGAATATAAAATCTGACATTAGAATATAAAAGCAGGTAGGTGGGAGCATCTCATTATATTGGTATGGCAGTGGATCAGATAAAGCAGTCTTTTTGTTGGTTTCTTGGTCTGCTTTGAGTGACTGATGGAGGTGGGGGATGGGCCACTGTGAGCCAGCAGTCTGACTGTGACAAAACTGGGCTTTGGAATGTCGTCATGTGATCAGTGAATGTGTGAAAGAGAGGGAGAGAGAGAGAGTGTGTGTGTGTGTGTGTGTGTGTGTGTGTGTGTGTGTGTGTGTGTGTGTGTTGAAGATCCCAAGCCTCGGCTGACCCCAGAGTAACAGTTGGCAGATGACACTTTGCTACAGGTGCCACTCTGCTAGACGTACACCCCCACCAGGCCTGTATACATGCTGCTTCTTTCTCACACTCACTTTCTCGCTCTTGCTTTCTTTCCCAGAATCTCAACCCCCCCCCCCCAACCCATCCCACCCCCAAGGGCCCCAGAAGCCATTTAAAGAATCTCAACCAGTTTCCACATCATGGTTTTTGTCTTTTCAGCTTTGCATCATCTTTTGCATATTGAATAAACCATCTCTTTCTGAAATTATGTGGGTGAAAAGAAAATCATAAATTTTGATTTGGAAAATATGATAATTCGACAGATTATGTAAAAGACTGTGTACCATCGGGTGTGTAGTTGTATGTACTTTCCAAACAGCACAACCAGTGGAATTCACCGCTCTGAGACTAATAATGGAATTTCATTTAAAATCGGTGAAGTTTCGAATTTCGTGAGTGTCAACTCAAGGGTTTTTGTTGCGTAATATCAGAAAAATCCTCAGAACTATGTAAGAGGTGTTTTTCGTTATTGTCGTAGTGAATGATGTTGGCTGCTTTTGTGTCCATGAATAGACTAGGACCGCACGGTGGAATGCGCATGCATCACACATTTATACACAAATCTTCCTCCTCTCTTCAAATTGGCCTCATTCCATCCAGAAACCTGGTCCACACCAGTGTCCTGTCCTTCCCCCGTCCAGCCAAGTGACTCAGCGTCTCTCGCTGTGACCCTGTAAATAGAGGCGGATACCTGACTTTTTCTCCTTCGCACTTGAACACACAGGGATTCGTGGAATCTGCCGCCAGTGTTTCCCGGCGTTGGGCTCCATTGTGGCTCTCACTGTGTTTACTTTGCTGTGTCAGCGAGGCAGCTGTAGCCTCTCTGTCTCTCTTGTCTGTGGTAGACTTGTGCAGCGAGCATTGTTCTGGACACTCCCAAATTTCATCACTAGTGAAGATTCTTAAGGGGCAAATTTTTAAGTGTCAGCTGCCTGCAACATCCTGGAACACACACAAACAGACATAAATATTCACACCAAACAGACAGCCAGAGAGTTACCCTTACACACAGCAAATGGAATTCTCCCTTTCATGTCCCTCTCTGTGACTCCTTGCTCTCTTTTGGCTGAGTAGACAGCACTTTTGCGAATATGAAAGTGGCCAGCAGGGGGCAGGAACAGCCCTACAGCCCAGATGTGGAGCACCACGAGCAGGCAGGGGTTGGCTATGAATGGCGTTGGCTGGGATCTGTTCTCATGCTCCTCACAGTGACGACAAGGCAGGGAAGAAACTCTTCCTAGGCTAGTTTTTCGTGTCAACCCTCTCGACCTTAGAGAGCGGTTCTTGACACACAAGCCCACAGTGATCTCACTCTTGACTGCTCATGGTCACTCTCCCTCTGGGATGAGAGAGGTTTGTATATAGTAAGCTTAACCGGTGGGCCATCTATGGTGTCGGTGAAATTATTGCCAAGATATGTTCCATTCCCTCCCTAATACCACCTTCCTCTACCCCCCCCCCCCCCCCCCCCCCCCCCCGCCCCGCCTTTTAGTTTCAGAAACAAATCCACGAATGTAAGTCCCCTTTTAATCGACAGCAAGATCATTTAAGATGACTAGATTACCACGACAGCTGGCTTTACTGTACAGTAATGATGCCTTCTAGGATTTCCCACCATGAGAACTGGTCACGGAACCAATGGCAACTGTGTTCTGGGGTACCCATGGCAACCGTGTGAACCGTGTTGTGCGGTGACCTAACTGGGGGAAGGCTTCAGTAAGCCTCGCAGAGACAGATGTTTCAGACTACTATTATACTACCCCCCTCACCCTTCTCTGCTTTTCATTCTCACTGTAGATCCTTTAAATATGCTTGAGTATGATTTCTCAGCAAAGGATTACCTCAGCCTAACAGTTTAGCTACTACTCTCAGGCATATGTAAGTGTATATAGTTTACACCTCATTTACAAAGAGTTTTTTACAATTTCATATCCACACGTGCTCATGGCATCTTCACAGAATCTGTTTCTTCATTCTTTGATCATTCTTCTCCAGTTTGAGAAGGAATATCTCCTAACAGTGAAGGTACTGAATGATCTACTATTGGGAGAGAGAAGAGAGTGGTTTTCATTTATCTTTTGTACAAGACTTTCTTGGCACTGAGCACTACTCTCCTGCATTGGAGGTCATGCTTCCCAACATTCCTGAAATTTCTCTACTTTATCTGTGCCCACATTGCTTCTGTATGTCAGCACTGGCTGGGAATCACGTGCATCCCATCACATTCCAGACCGGAATCCTGGGATTAGAGAGCATGGGATGGTGCCAGTGAATGGCTGATATCAAGAATTTTCTCATGCCAGGATTTCTGGATTTTTTTTTCCCCCCTCCAATGAGGGTAAGGCAGGGGAAGCATGAATTTGAATACACATACTTGTGTGGCATTATGGTTTCTCACCAGTGATGCTGTGCTTTTGAGCAACGATTTGTTAGTCGCCATGATTAGACCGCTTCAAAACCTCCGACTAAGGTGTTTTAAATGACACTTACGCTGAAGTGGTAATAGAAATGCCCCAGCAGAGTCGTTAGTTGAGCAAAACACTGGAAACACCTAACGTGTTCTCATCTCAGCCCACTTTGTTCACTGTGAATAATTCAACAGCCAGAGCAGTTTGGGAAATGGTTCTGTTAAAGTTTTATTATGCTGAAAATTGCATTTTTTCACTAACTGTGTCTACATGCTTGTTGCTGTTTTAATGCGAGTCATGAAAACACCATGCCTTTGATCATTTTAAAGTAATTAAGCTTTTATGGACGTTAAGAGTCTTGGGACATCTCAAAATAGTAATTGCATTTTTCTGTTTTCATTATTGCTGTTCTAGCTGGACATGACATCTGGCATCATGTAGCCATTTTTGGGGGAGAATATTAGGAGATCTTTGCTTGATGGATTGTTCAGTTCTTTGTAAATTCAATTAAAGAGAAGCTCTTTTTTTTTTATTGTGAAATACAAATCTTTTCAGGATGTATGTAGTGTACGCGTGAACTGCTTTTGGCCGTTACTATGGCATTAACACCTTGCTGAAGAACTGTGGCTGTTATGGAACATAATACCTCTCTCTCATATTTGATTCTGAACCTCAGGTTGTTAGGGTTTGTTTTTTCTTTCACTCCCAACACTAACATGCTTCATTCAGCTTGACAATTACACATTTAACCAGGCTGTCACTTCTAGGCCAGGACTTTAATCTCCTGAAATGGTTTCTGGAACTGGATTTGAGAAGTTGATGTAGCTAATGCCAGAGTGTGCTTTTTTTCTTTTTTTTTAATATCACCTACAAGTAGACAAGTGCACTTCATACAGTTTATATCAAACAAGCACACATACACATTGCCCTGAGCTGTTTGTGTATGTGTGTGTCTTGGCAAACAGGAGATTAAAAATGGTCACACTTCAGTGGAAGCTGCTACAGAAGTTGATGTGTTCGCAGGGTCATGGCAAAGAAGAAACAGCAAGAGTGTGTGTGTGTGTGTGTGTGTGTGTGAGTGTGTGTGTGTGTGTGTGTGTGTGTGAGAGAGAGAGAGAGAGAGAGTAAGTACAGTCTAAGCATTGCCAGTTTTGGGGTGGGATAAGACAAGCAGACACGAATGCTGTTACCTCACGTTTTTTTTTTGTTTGTTTGTTTTTTTTGTGGCATGTACAGGCTCTGTCTGAGGTTTTTCACATGTCATTTTGATGACGCATTTGGTCATTCTTCATGAATGTGTCAACAACAAAGCCGTAAGTGCCAGAGAAATCTGTGGCAGTGATATAATTACAGCATGGCTAAACTGCATGCCATCCTTGCCATGAACCCACTCTGCCAGCCGTGCAACCTTTTGGATCTATAGAGAGAGTCTGACACAAGCTTCTTTTTACATCTGCCTGCCTCACAGCGTTGACGCAAACGCTGACGTTTTCCAAATAAATGGTTTCCCAGCCCTGAACTGGCCGGTTTGGAGACCTCAGCACATCTTTCTATAGAGATATCTGGACAGCAGTACCTTCTGCTGTACTTCCAAAGGCCTGAATTAAGACTGCTAATAGCTTCGTTATGGAAGTTACGAACGGAGCAAATTTGTCACTGGGATAAATAGAAACATCATGTTCAGCAGATAGCCCTTCAGTCATCTCTGCTGCACCGGGCTAGTGCTGACGAGGGGCTTGATGTCTCAGCAATCAAATGGAACTCCATTTCCCATGATTCCTGTGGTCAGCCACCATCTGTCGCACACCACTTGTTTCCACGCCCTGTTTGGGAGCAGCGCGAATGTCTTACATTAACTCTCAAGTTTCCCGTTGTGAGAGTCCCTGTCTGACCCCTATATGTACGCACACCCACACATGCACACACACCCTGTGGTTTTTGAGGCTGGATGATCAGTGGTATGATTAAATGCCAATGTTCTCATTCATAAACTGGAAGTGAATAAGGAAGTCGAAAGACTGTTGTAATTCTTTGAGAAGTTGCAAGTTTTGCCAAACAGTGCTATGGTAACCGCAGTCTTAAAATATCTTTTCTTTTAAAATGTGATTCTCGATAATGGGAATTAATTGCAAGTGTCTTCCTCTTCATTTAAGATTACACAGAGAACAAGGCCTTAAAATCAATGTTTTGAGAGAGACTGTTAAGAAGACTCCCTCTCTCAGTCATTGATTGCAGCCCACTTGCTTTTAAATGGCTAATTAACCAAATTGTTATCAGTTATTCTGAAATGCAGACTAATCACAGCTATGCTAAATACTCAGTTTTTATTTTCAGCTACACAAATTAGATTTTGTTTGATGTTCTTGATTGCAGCTTGACGTGATGAGAGATACTCATGAGAGATAATTGGACACACACACACACACACACACACACAGAGTGTATGAGTGGAGGACCTGTACTGACATGTTCCTCTCTGGTCAGTGAGTTGGTTTGGTCACTGTGCAGAGTGTCGGTGTGAGGTTTTGGAGCTGATGAAGATAAAACATGGTCTTTTTTTTATCTTCACACTGACTCAGATGGGTGGACAGAGGCTATGAGGGAGCAGTCACCCCTGTAATTTTTCCACATTCCTGTGACTGCAGGGCCCGGTCTGGCACATTCCACTCCTCACTCTCTGTGAATGGTTATGTTTTTGTGGCCGTTTTTCACCAGGAATTTAACTTCAGTTAAATTGCATCCATTCTGCAAAGCCTTTGTCACAAAGCAGATAAGTAGAAATTCCCTGAATTCTTTACAGCAGTGTCAGTTATGAACAGAACCCTCTTCATTGCTAGAAGGGCTCTCAGATTGCAACAGCCAGTCAGTCGCACATCTCGCTGCAGTTAAATGAGAGCATCTTATTTCTGTGATAGCATCAATTGCACAGATTAATACGATGGCCCAGATTAATCTTCAGTCATTGGTGTTTTATTATAAGTGCTCGAGTCATTTATTTACTGTGAGGGAAAAGCCTCGTCATTAACTCTCTTCAGTTGTGTCAGAATGTCAGGCGAAGGTCGTACGGCTTTCTCAGAAAAGGTTTGACACGCAAGGTGTAGTCTCTTACTCTGTACTGTAATGGTACTTTAAGCTTAGTAGAAGGTTTCTTTTGTGATCAGGTAAACCACCCTCATGAATTACTCACATCACAAATTAAACTGGGTTCCACTGTCTGTGTGTGTTTAGTCAAGCTCCACGCCTTTACTAAACCTGTTTACATAGCTGTGTGAATGACCAAAAGCAGGTCATCATAAAATAAAGCCTTTAGAATCACGTCATTTTGTTAGCATCTCAGTCAGTGACTGAAAACCTAATACTGATGTGAAATGCAGCAGACAGAAGTTGGTTGTGTCTGTGACTTTGTGGAAGTTTTCTGTCAGAGGTGAGGTATTCTTTCTGTCAGAGGTGAGGCATTCTTTGAGTATGAACTTGGAGCAGACTTTGCTGCTAATTTGGCCTGGTTGTAAATCCAGCAGCGGGAAAGGTGATAAACTATGGCAGTTAAAAAATGGAAGCTCTGTTCATGATGAATAAATTAGATTCATTAAAGGCCATTCTCCAGGTTCAGCAGGGCATTTAATCACTTTGGTCCTCAAGGGGTGACTCTCTCTCTCTCTCTCTCTCTCTCTTTCCCTCTCCCTTCCTTCCTCACTCGCTCCCAGTCCTGTCTTTCTCTCTTGATGTCTCAGAATGTAGGCAGGCTGTTATTTTCAGTTATTTCCTGCTACCACAGAAATTCTTTGGACAACGTATATATTCACTAACAGGACAGAAGAAACTCTATGACGGTCATAAGCGAAGAACTGTGAATAATTTGAGGTTTTCAGTGGTGTGCGAATGTTTATTTTATCTAGGGTTCAGAGCACTGCCACAGTCTCCTGTTTCTAAATCATAAATTTTGAGAATCCAAAATTTTGTGTAGTTGAACGGCTGAATGCGTGTATGACCTTCAAAAGCCAGTCCTGCTCACAGACGCTGAATAAAACACCAATGAAATCCTGGTTGTCATAACAACAGTGTGTGGAGCAAACCACGGTACATCAGGATGACCTACTATTCTAGAACTTTCCCTCGTCCCTCGCATGACGACGATACTTCAGTTCTTCTCATGCCCTTTTGTGAAGGACAGTTAACAGCCACATACAAAAAGCCCTTGTTCCCACTTTAGGTCACAAACCGTACTTTTGATGAGATCTACAAATTGTGGGAGGGAAAAGAAAACCGAATGAATCATAATGTGAGAGCTTGTTTCTTCGCACGGTGTGTAACCATGGTATCGCACTGTAAATACCGGCCTGTGAGTACAATAGACTGTCTCATCGAGTACATTTCGCACGGTGCAATATGTTACCCCACCTGTTACCTTATCAAATGCTATCGAAGAGCCACGCTCTGATATGATCTGTAAGTGATGAATTGACACTTCACAGAGGAGTTATTGTCTTTGTCCTGAAGGCCGTGTCGTTTGGCCGAGGTGCAGATGCCCCAGATTATTGTCATCTGCACACTGTGGATAATTGGTAATCCCAGTTGAAATCCTATTAGACTGAAAACTCTGCATCTGTCCTCTCATGTGGACTTTGGTATTAAGGGGAACGGAGCGTTGTTTTCACTCTTTTTCGCCGCTCGTAGCACACACTCAGAAAAGCTCTCTGTAGTCATTCTCATCAAAAGACTTGCAGAGATGTGAACTTTACTCTGTTTCTAAGGCAATGCCTGCTCTCTCTCTCTCTCTCTCTCTCTGTCAGACTCCACACACGTCAAACAGTTTGTTACCAGCACAGAACACTCTGACCTCTGCCTGTGTGATCACATCACCTCAGCACTAGCAAGGGCACGATTGGCAGAGATATGTCAGTCTAAGGAACTATGAGAAGAAAAGTACTGGGGTGGCAGTTTTATCGTTTAGTTGTATATTGTGGAATGTTGTACCTCCATGCCTTCCCCTTTCTCTTTCGGTAAATGCTTCATCTCGAGAAATGTCATTGTAGGATTTCTTTTGTTTGGGATTAGGATTGAGTTGATCAGATTGGGACCTAATCAGACTGTGTGTGTGTGTGTGTGTGCCTGCGCGCGCGCGCATGCTTTACCAGTACCCAGCCCATTTTTGTGCACAGAGTTTGACTTTGATTAAGTGTGTATGTACTGCATGGTATATTACTTTGATAAAGTGTGGGTGCATGGTGTGTGTGTGTGTGTGTGTGTGTGTGTGTGTGTATGTGTGTGTGTACAGTATAGTCTTTGATTGATCATGGTGGGCTGGCTGCAGTGTAAATTTAGCCCTGCTGTCTTCTATGATAAGTAGCAGAGAGTTCTCTCCTTATGGACACTGCTATGACTTCTTATGGACTTACCTTCTTCTTTAAGACACACACACGCACACATTAGAACATTACTTGCTATGTACAGAAACATTAGCACATTTGGGCTGTGTAGGATTTTTAGCTGCACATGTTCTGGTTAAGCAAGCAAAGTCTGTGTTTGCCATTTTTATGCATGTAGAACACATTGTATCATGTCACGCTGTGTCTTGGATCAGTGTAGTCAGAGGAGAAGGCAAGGTATGTGTGTGTCCTATCATTTTTGTATGTTTCTGCCTCTGTCCCACTTCTCTGTTCTCCACCCTTTCCTCTGCATTTGTTCTGTATTTAGAGGACACACACACACACACACACACAGAAGGAATGAGTGAGGAAGAGGATGAAATGGGAAACAGGTGTCCCATATAAACAGTACTTCAAAGGCCACTGGTTTATTATCTTTAACAGGGCGGCCTGTGTGTGAGAGCCAGAACATCAGCAGCCTCTCAGAAGAAAGAAAAGAGAAAAGGAGTGTGAGAATAAAGGAGCAGAGTGGCTCATAACAGTGGTGTCTGAAAGGCTACACCGAAAGAATGCGCTTCAAATATGCAGTATCTCTCTGTTCGTCCCTTCTTCACCTTCTCAGGGTCAAAGTCGTGACATTGTCTCTCGCTCGTAAAACCTTGAAGTGCGTGTGTGTATGTATGAAAACTATCCTGCTTCACCAGAATGTGCTAGTGGTTGGCCATCTTCAAAAACTCAGATGGTTTCAGTCAACAGTCAAGTGCATTTTTTAAAATACAGTAGCAGCGTTTCAGTCATTCTCTGGCATTGAGTCATTTAAGAATGCGTTCCAAATATACAGAAAATTATCATTCCTTATTAACCTTTACTCTTATCCAAGTGCCAATGTAAGTTTAAAGTAGAAAAAATCTTGTTACAATTCCATTTTTTTTCCAATCTAGTGTACTATTTGTGATATGTGATATATATGTGATATTTCTTTTAAAATACTCGAATGCTGTTGTTTTGACACTAAAGGTGCTTTGCTTGTTGTGACTGCCTTGGAGCAGATATGTGTGAATGATCTACATGTGGAGAAGAACGTCTGTATGTGTGTGGAATCTGAATATGTAAGAGTTATTTCAAAACTTGAATTTTCGAGTATGCCAAGAATCTGAGTCCTTGGCCACGGAATTTCGGGCGGTGTTTCATTGTGCGTTTTCACTTCCCATGTTGCCTCTGTCTCGTAGTGGTAAGCACATTCCTGTAGTCGGGAATCAGCTGTTGGTGGCAGTACCTTCGGAATGTTGCTCCTGGCATTCCCACTTTGGAAAGATCGCCAACACGCTACAGAAGGCACCACAGCAAACAGGACCAGAATGAAAAGGAAGGAAGTCAAATGAATAAACAAATAAACAAACAAACAAACCAACGCAGAAATCCATTCATGTGTACATAAACTGAGAGCAAGTATCAGACTTTCGGAAAACCTTTCCAATAAGTTGTCCGAGCATTAAAGGTGGTGAAAGAATGAACTGGTGAAAGGCAGAAACAGAGATGAATAAAGAGATATGCATCAGTCTTTGGAGATGATACACTGCGGTTTCCTCCTAAACCACATGGTATTGTGTCAAAGTATGATATTCAGAAATATTGTTAATCAGTCTGTGTCCCCATACTCAGACACTCCAGTTTCACTCCATACAACACTGTGTAACCAGACATGAGGATTTGTGTAAGCTCCTAGGGATCACTGTCAAGGGGTATGAATATTTGCAGTATATACACACTGGCTGCTTTTATGTTTAGGTATAGATGAATACAGTCTGTTCTCACACACACACACACACACACACACACTGTTCCTTTATGTACAATGATGACACTGATAAATAATCCAAGGAGCTGTTTTGCTCACAGATCTATGAACGGAACTTTGAAGAAGCTCATCGCGGTCCACTGTGGTTTGGGAGGATATGTTGATTAAACATTAACAAGAAAATGATTTACCATGTGCAGTTTCTCACAGGTGGTTTTCTGCGGTTTGCTGTGATTGGCTGGTAAAATGGTAACACCCGCACTAAAAAGCAGGAAAATGCAGGAAGCCCATCATGAACGGGCACTTTCTACATTTAAAATCATCTTAAGAGTGAAAAGAGACCATTTTCACTTGAGAGCTGTTATTCATACATGGATGGGTAGTGGAGAATAGTGTTGAAGCCCGTAATTTCCTTGTCATTTAAGACGCGCTACAGAAGTGACGATCAGATGAGTAAGGTAATGGGCTAGGAGTGTGGTGTCTCTGGATTGGATGAAAGACTGTAATGTTGATTGCCTGTCCTGGCTGGTGTGTTCTGGGCAGTACTGTGGGAAGACAGTATGACTCAGATAAAAAGGCAGCCATGCTGTCACACACATGTACTCTCAGGTTAAGAGACACATTGGGATGGGATGGGTACCTGGCCTAGAGACTCCCTCCCTCACTCACTCACTCACTCACTCACTCACTCACTCACTCCCTCTCCCACATCAAGTAGTTACAGTCCCTGCTTTTGTGAATTTACTAGTCCAAAGCATTTGTGTCCTTAGCAATTCCGTCTCTGTAACTGGCGTTAATTCACCGTGCTTAAAATGATGTATATTGTAAAATTTGAGTGGCTTTTCACAGCCTTTGCAGTGCGACTGCAGTATTCCCCTCTGCTGTGAAAATACGTCTGTTTCGGGTTGACATTGAAGCGGTCCCTCTCGTGCACACATGCTTATGAAATAGATGGTGGCCAGACCGTATCAGAATTAATTAGCTTGAAACCAGCTGTCATTATTCGGAATATAGACCTGTAAGAATGAACCAATAGTCTGCTTCTCTGGCTGCTTACTGCTTTTATTTTCCATATACACCAGGACAAAGCACTCCATACACACACACACACACACTTTGTGAAAGTGTCTCTGCTTGATAGACAAGATGTTAAGTGGTTTGAATAGGAAAGGATGTGTTATAATGACATAATGGGTTGAATATGAAAGGGATGTGTTATAATGATATAGGTTACCTATTTTTCCCATCCTGTAATCATCGAAACACAAAGTGAATGGTGTTTGTGAATGGATATAGAATATGGCAGAAGCTGATCATAATCCAAGTGCCCACTGACTGAAGAGTAATGATGCAGTTTGGCACTTTTCATCCTCATAATAGTTATGTCATGAAGTCAGGTGTGAGTGTTGGAGCAAGCACTGATTCTTTGCTATAACAAGGGGAAAGGTATTTTATCTGTGTGTGTGTGTTTCTCTCAAAACCTGCAAACGCCATTAACTGTAAAGTTTCCTGTTGCTTTGGTTTGCTCTGAACAGATGGTATAAAATCACAGGAAACTGAAAAAATGCGTACGCAAGCACAAATACGCACGTGCGCGCACATACACACACACACACACACACACACACACACAAGCATACCGTTGTCCTGTTCATGCATGCAGTGTGCCATGTCTTACTTACCTGTTATCCTCATTTTCCCTGTGTAGCTTTTCCCCACTGTCTCTAAAGTCTAGTCACGTCCTGCCCGCTTTACGAGGCAAGGGCTGGGCAGCCATTTTGGCTCTCCTGAGGACTATTAAAGTACACCCAGTCAGGCACAGAATGGCACCTTAGTACTGGGTGAAAAATGACTGCTTACACCCTGGCACCCTGCATGAACTATTTACCCCTGCAAAAAAAAAAAAAAGAATGAACCCATTTTCACCTCAGAGGTGATGGAACCGAACTAGCATCAGAATCCATCAAAAGGTAATTTCATTGTTAGGAAGTATCATTTTTTTCCAAACGGGAAATTTCCATCTGTGCATTCAACGCTGAAGGTCATCATCTTAAAAAAAAAAAAAATTAAATAATAATAATAATACTTTGATGAAAAGGTTAGAGAAATACGAGCTGAAGGTGTTGGCAGGCAGAGGCACTGTATATCAGAAGCACTGAAGAAAGACTTTAATAGTTCCTCTATTCATTGCAGCAAGACATTGTGTATGTGTTTATTGTGTTGAGTTTAATCACACATCACTAACACAGGACTCCACAGTCCCCAAAAGACAAAGTGACACAAAGTACCAGGAGTCCTCTCCCTTCTCCCCTTTCTGTTATCCCTCTTATAATCATCATCTCTCTATCTATGAAAAGAATGTGTTCGCCGGGTTTTTCCCTCGTTTAATTGTGTATTACTTCTCACTCTTTGGTCATTTAAGTCAATCAGCCATCGCTTCTGTTTGTACTGTGTTTTAACTCTCTCTGATTGTGTAAGGTTAAAGCAATGGAAAGATTCACAGAAAGACCGGTCATAGTAGACTTGTGTCTCATACAGGCCTGTCACCTAAACCAGTGCTCCCTATTTGATATAAACATTTTTAAAAAATAAGAATTAATTTGAATATTTCAGTCAATAGTTAAGAGAGAGCGGGGTAAATATTGCCACATTGCTCTCCCAAAGTATACTATCATAAATAAAAAGGTATTAAAACAAAATAAAATATTAATTACTCTTACACAATTAAATACTTGTGGGCTGCTGAACTATGCCGATTAATTGCAATTAAATTGCATGGCAGTAGTCACTGAAGGAGATTCCAAACATTTCATCTTAGTGAGGGAAACAAGAGCTGAGTTTGACATGAGTGATTTTACTCAATGACTGTCCTAGTAAAAGACAGAGAAGTTGTAAGGGAGACGTGGAGAGTGACAGTAATTGTGTTTGGTGGTGTTTTCCGGTTGCTCTGTGTGTGTCTGTGTGCGTGCGTGTGCTTGCGTGAATATGTTTGCACACCTGTAATAAAAGTGTTTTGGCGTATTTGTTTGCTCTGTGTGCTGTGTGTTTAGTTTACGTGCGTGTGTGTGGATAGCAGGTTAAAGTAACCCTGCCCAGAATCATCCAACTTTTGACGTATTTATGCTTCCCTTCTGTGTTTGACTTCAGCCATTCCTCATTTACATGACATAAAATACACTGGACTCATGTGTTAGGAAGAGGAATCTTTGATCACATCCAGATGCTCCCAACACATCTTCAATGGATGTTTAGGGAAATGGGAAGCACACCCTGTCCTCTTCTGTCTCTTTTTCTCTCTCCACATTAACGGGGGGCTGTGATGGAAAGCAGAACCTAAATAGTTCACGTGTTCCCCTTTTCCAATGCTGAACAAACATTGTGTTTCGCTTTGAATTATCTGTGCATTATTAAGTGTGATTAACTTTGAATTACCTGCACACTGTGTGACCCAGCAATTTCCCATGGCTAGCTAGGAACTACCAACCTCAAACTGGGAATTTTCCCTAATAAACTGGGCTTCCTTAATGAAACAGATTTAAGTGTCATGTTGTATACTTCTCAGACTTGGCTTTTATGGGTGTTAAGAATGTGGATTTAAAACCAGTGTTTGGGGTTTTAACATTGGTAGTTTTTCTCTTTGAGGCACAGACGGAAACTCCCAATTGTGTTTTCCAATTTCTCCAATAATTTGCCGAGCTTCAAGGACAGACTGTAAGGGATTTTCCTAAAGTCCATGACTTAGCCAGCCTCCCCAGCTCCCTAGGGATGCTGCCTACTCCAAAGACTGCCTCTTAAACCCAACGCACACGCACAAGCGCACACCCTCTGCCATTGTTCACTTTGAGCACATGCAAGAGTCAGGGAACAGGGGGCTGAGGTCATTGTCTCAAACACAGACTCCATGCTCAATAGGTTGGCATTCCTGGCGCTTTAGCGATCGACCCTTTGACATGCAGGGTTGAAGAATGTTTTTATACTCGTCACACTCTTTGTCAGATCACATCCCTGATGTGAGTTTGCATTTTTAGGCAGGAGGGGAAAAAAAAAAAGATTTCACAGTAATGCTTAAATGGCTCTTTGCCAAAGTACGTCTTTGGAACAGCATAGTGCACAAATAAAGATAATCTTTAAATGGAAATTAAAGAGGAGACAGTTTGTCTGATTTTAAAGAGGGATCATTATTTGTGCTTGCTTCCTCTCTGGTTCCGGTGGATGTTTTTTTTTTGGGTTTTTTTTTAAACCTGTGTACATTCAGTCTCACAAAAAAAAACGCTCTTTGTCCTGAATATGTCTGTATGTGTCACTGGACTGACTGTAGCATTGCATCAGTTGTATATGTCTAACATCATAAACAGCACTGTAGATTTTTTGCGAAGGTTTGTGCTGTTAGAGATTCTCCCCTCTAATCTGTTCCTTCGGATGTGCGGTGATGAGCTTTAAAAGTTCCTCTCGGCAGGCTCAGCTCTGCATGCTTTTACAGAACCTGTGGTTGGACACAACAGTGGACTTTGCTGATTGACTTGTTTTGGTGTAAACAGTTTTAGCAGTGTGTGTGTGTGTGTTGTGTGTTTTAAAAGCCATAATATCTGATGCCACAAAGGTCGAAGAGTAATTACGAGCACTGAGAATTCACCTCAGAATGACCCTGGAAAGCGGTCAGACGACAAGTGGAAGAAAGAAAAGATGTAGGAAAGAAAGGTAAAGTGTACAGATCTGGGAGGACTGCCCTCTACTCTTGAGAAGCTCACAAGAATTGTCTTCTTGAGTTGCAGTACAGAGGCAGTAGGTTTAAAGAGGAATCAAAGAATTCAGTGCCGCCGCCAGGACGTCATTTGGTCTCTGCTGTGTGCTGTACTGTATATGGCCGAGATGACAATAAAGCCCCACTTGACTTGACTTGATTACTTTAGTGGTGCCACAAGAAGACATGAATATACTTCCAGCCTTTGTAAATGAGAAACAGTAGTCATTTAAAATAAGTAACCCGAATGAGGCCTTCCTAGTGAATACTTTTAGCTCGGTTAATGAATGGCAGGTCAAAACTATCATTTGTGCCTTGTGATGAAACTAAAGCCTTTAATCAAGCCAGTTGATCTTGCTACAGTGCTGGACTGGCAAAAGACATTCACTTATCTGTTGCTGAAATAACAAATAGGACATTATCTCAAAATCTAAAGGTTGCCACACCTTATACAAAGGGGATTTTCCCCAAAGTATAAAAGAAAACTCAAAGGAAATCTGTTTCTTTGTTGTGTCTAACGTGTCAGCTGAAGAGCCGGGTAAACTTTTCTTTTAAAAAGGCATAGTTTTAGGCTTCCTGCCCAGTTGCCCTGCTCTTTCACATTTCTGATGGTGTAGCTTTCTCTAGACTGAGTCTGGCATCAGACGTTGGCATTTTTACCCAGTCAGCGTTAAATTTCATTCTTCCGTGTCCCTGTGTCTCTGTCCTTGGTGGACTTTGTCTGGCCTTGGGAAACCAGAGATGCAAAAGCACGAATTTTGCTGCTCTTAAGCCTCTTTGAAAACAATTAGCAGACCACACACATTCATTTAGATTTTATGTCGGCGAGCTTCAATCACTCAGACATAGGGTTTGCATGTATTGTAATTGCTTGCCAATAATTATATGTACTACTGGTACACGTATGTCCGAGGACTCGATTTTGTTATCCGTTGGACTTGCCGCAGATGAGAGATAAGCACAAATCAGCGCTGAAATCAGCGCCGGCTGTAAACGTCATTATAGCACATCTGTTTGCCACACTCTTTATCACAAACGCTTGATTATTTAAACTATCTTGGATGGGGTGGTGGGGGGGTATAATACGTTAATCTGCCTTGTCCCCATCTGAATCCATGGAGGACTGCATGCATAATTCATTGATGCTTGAAAACCAGGACGCAAGTGAAAATTCCACAGACATAATCATGCGGAAATAATTTGGTTCATGCGGAGACATCGACGGCCAGGGGTAAAGCAACAAGTAAATGAGTTGCTTAAGTTCGAGTCATTTTAAACCGACTTCAGTGACGGCTGTGTAAGTCACACTGTCCTTGCCATTTTTCCTGCGTTGTGAGCATATGGAGCTCCTATGCATCGTGCTTACCCAAGCTTGCTACTGAATTATACGCATTCCTACCACGGGGGAAGACGTAACCCGATCTGTGCGCACAAATCGGCAAAGAGAGCCTGAGAAAAATCCCCCCTCCCTCTCTCTCTCTCTCTCTCTCTCTCTCTCTCTCTCTCTCTCTCTCTCTCTCTCTCTCACTGAGCCCTCCTCCGCTCAACACGACATTCCCTCTTTCATTATCCGGCTGCAGACCTCCGCAGAAGCCAGTCACTGTGGGAACTGACAAGCCTCCAGGTGGAACGAAATCTGGCTTGCTCTTAGATCTTCACTTTATCGGTGACGCTCGCTGTAACCACGCGTCCGCACCAGGGGTCTTGCCCGAGCATGTCCACTGCCGCTCGGGATACATTTTCCGAACAGGGAGAATTGGTTGTCAGTCGTCCTTGGAGGGTAGCCTGCGTAATTTACCGGCCCGGTCACTGTGGAATTTAATCGACTGAGAATAGAAGAGGATTGAAACGGCAGTACAATCATGGGGTTCAACGGCACTTTAAAGATGATCTTTCACAAAGTGAGTGGGTATTTTGATCTTTTAAATGGAGTTTTGTTTGTTTTCCAACTCCGCTAAATACGATGTTTCTGCAACAATTTACACCCCTTACCAATAGTCTTTCTGAAAGCGGTGCCTGTCAAAAATGGAATAGTTGTAGGGAAATAAAATTAGGTTACAGGAAAAGCAGTGAAACATTCATGGATTTGTCCTTAATCGAAACCTCTTACCATTATCAAAGGTTGTGCTGATCCTGTTTTAACGTTTACCACATGAAGGTGCGAATGGGTTTTTCCCCACCGAAGAGCATGTTTTGATGCTTTTCCATGTACATACAGTAGCAGGCTAGCAATACTAGTCGGGTACCTGAATGGATTTTTTTTGTATCGAGTCGGATTTGTAGGTGGTTTCAGATGCAGAGTTGCAGTGATCTTTTATCCCTGCTTATGGCAAAGACGGGAGTTCCCATCCTCACAGGCATGGCAACACCGCGTATGTGTAACCGACATTCCCTCCCTGCGTCTCGGCCCTATTACTGCAGGCCCCGCTGAATGTTTGCTTCACCTGCTGTATCCATTTTATGGAAAAAAACACGTTTGTACTAGAATAATTCACATCCTCAAATATTAGAACATCCATATGTGTGTGTGTATATATACACAGTTTTTTTCGTTTGTAAGTTACTCCGTGATTGGTGCGTTGGGCGACACCGCAGATTGCTGTCAGCCTTGCGTTACATGCATTGATCGAATTGTACACTGTAAGCAGGTTGTAACTGTCACGTTCATTTTTAAATCAAGTTTGAGAATATATGAACCCTTTAGATTTTGGTGGGTCCGAATGCTTTCATTTTAACGGCTCCTCCTTGATTTTCCCGGCCTGAGTAACAGTCATTGTTGATTGCTGTGAAGGCATCACGCTGGTTATCCACATAGCCAATGCAGTCGGAGATGCTCGTGTATCGAAGTAGACACGTAGTTATGTTTTTCATAAATGACTGCGAAGCTAACATAACGTGCTGAGGGCATGACACATTTTTCAAGGGCTCACGGAACATAAGGCTGAAAGTCAGCAGAATCGAACAATATTAAGGATTCGTTTGGGTTCGCTACCACGAACCATTTATTGATATCTTCACTGATTGACACCCACATGGTTCTCGTTCTTGTTGAGTCATACGGTAGTCAAACGTAATGGTAGTCATTTGCTGGATTGAAATAGTCAAGTCTAATTGCTGAGTTATTAAGATTGCCTTTAAACTCTCTCAGGTATTCTACCAGATATTCTGTGTTATTACTGCTGCATGGGTGTTGTCCTCTAAAGGCTTCAAGAGAAGTGTGTGTGGGTGTTTGTCAACTAATAGCTTGCTTTGTAACCTACAGTCAGTCAATACTGATTAATGTCGTGTACACATACACATACACACACACACACACACTACGTCATTGTGTATCTATAATATTTATATAAAAAATATGAAATTTCCAAGAGGTTCCATGTGTCTAGGATGAAGTCAGTACATCTTCTATAGATTTTACCAGGTGTTGTCCAGTCATCCTCTGCTCTTTCCCACAAAGCAACAGCTGGAGAAACTGTTATACAGACTTTTCCCTCATATTTTCACCCTACCTTGACTGTCTCTCTTTTCTCCCATCTCCCTGGGACATCTGAGCTTCAAACTCAGAAGTAAGACTTGAAACAGGCTTGGTTTGGCCAGCAGATGAATGGTTGTCAGCCTTAAGGGGAGTAATGTGGTCACCAGCGCAGGGCACCACAGGTTTATTTGCTATGGAGGGATAAGTTGTGACGGATGAAAGATTAATGCCAGATTTGAGGACACACTGCCGGTTTTCTCACAGACTTGTACACATACATGTGCTTACACACACGCGCGCGCACACACACACACACACACACACAACCCATTAATGTTCATTATTATAAATGTGGTCCTGTTCTCTCTGTGTTTGTGGCTATTTGTGGGCAGAGACCATTCATTCACACTTCCTTTAATTTCTCGCCGCAAGCTCTGATAGGATCATTCCCGTGTGCGTACAGCGGTGCGTTATTTGCATCTGTGTTTTGGTTTGCATGAAGGCTTTTCTCCTCTTGAGCATTTTCTTTTACCCTCTTTGCCAAAATGCAAATTCTGCCCCCAATACCGTGATGGTGATGGTTTCAGCTCACTGGCCTCTGACCCTCCCCCTCTTTCTCTCTCTCCCTCCCTCCCTCCTCCCCCTCTCATTTTGGTCCTTAGATGAAGAGAAAGCTGGTCCATGGCGAAGATCGAGCCGGGAAAAAGCCCAAGGGCCCAGCATACCCAAGGTGAGAGACACACACTCACACTCTAACGCTCTTTTGATGTGGCTGCCCACAGAACACAGTAAATATGCGTCTCAGTGCTGTAATTCTTACTTTAAAAGGCCAGCCTGCCAATAATTAGACCCCAGCGAGACAGATAATGTGGAAATAATCAGAGATTTAAGCTCTAGCATCCAAAACAAAGTGCCTATGAAAGGAGGGAAAGTGGTTTTATTGAAAAATTGTTCCCTGGAAAATAGGACAAAATAGAATCTTCTGAGAAGAAAGACTCACATGTGGCTTGTAGTACATTGTTCTGTTGTTAATTATAATTTCTGGCACCATCTTTTCCTCTCATTCCATCCCCTGGTCTTTATCATGCTTTCTTCCCCCTCACATTGTTTCTCCTCTCATCTCTCTGTCTGTCTGTCTGTCTGTCTGTCTGTTTGTCTCTCCCCTCAGTCCTGCCAGTCTTGTCCCCTACTCAGCCACACCCACCACATTCGGGGACCTCCGTGTAGCCAATGGACAGGGATCACAGCGGAGACGCATCAACTCAGTCCCTCCCCCCTCCGACATGCAGGAGTGGCTACGCACCTTCCAGGTGAGGCTATATCCGCTAATGCATATCAAAAGCTCATGTAAAACGCAGCTGCGCTCCAGTGTGATCTGTGCTAATTGGAGCACATCTGAGCGCATGACTTGCTACAGTCCTGAGACGCACATCGTCACCACTGACACAGCCCTTTCACTCCTCACGTATCACGTAAGTCCCATAATACACCAAAGTTACCGAACAGAAAGGGCATGACACTGGGGAACTGCGTCCCCGCTTTTTGGGATTCACTCCCAAAGTGTCATTTATCTGTCTGTCATGAGCCCCTGTTTGAATCAGGACAGACAAATCTGTTTATTCACAGACACCTTGTCTTCTTTCTTCCTTCATGCTGTGTGTCACTTCCATAGCCTGTCCTATTTAATGTCTTACTTAGTATGTCTAATACCAGCTGCAGCATGAAATTACCTTTTATCCCTAGAGAGTGAGTTCTAAACTACGGTTAGTACAATTAGCTTTCCACTCATGCACTGCTGCAGAGAGAGTAATGTGAATGAAATTTAAAACAAACAAACTCAAGTGTTAAGTTGCTGTCGTGTGGTTTTGGGGTGTGTATGTGTTACTACTTCTCAGCGTGGACAGGTTAAGGTGTGTGTGTGTGGGTGGGTGTGTTCGTGTTCTCCAGATGTACCCTTCCATTTATTTTTCCCACCCCAGGGAACAGGGAATTAGAGATTCCAGTACAGACATGTCCCGTCCCGTCTCACTGACATTTACAAACCTTTACAGTAACCTCTTATTAGCGTCTCACGAACCTTTCAGCAACATTTTATTAATGTCTTACTAATGTTTGATGTACGATTCTCAGACATGCAGTCTGCTTTTCAGTGAGGGTCATGTTTCACTGATGTCACACGGATGTTTTCAGATCAGCAGCCAACACACTACGGTCTGTTTTTTTTTTTTGTTTGTTTGTGTGTCTCTCCCCCCCCCCACCCCCCCCCACTGTCAGTCTGCTAAATGCAGTCATCCACAGATTGTGTTAGAATCAAGCGTGTCTGCTTATTCTGACAGTGGGTTGTTGTTGTTTTTTTCATTTGACTGAATTGTAAGCTTAGTTTATGACTGTGCTGGCTCTGTATGCGAGATCACAGAGGATTTTAAATAAATACTGTTTCATAAAGAAAATAATTATGTAACAGTGCTAATTGCAGGTTTACTGTATTTAGAGAGAAGCCAATGAAAAGCTTTTGTTTGGGAACAGTAGCAAGTTTTTCCTGATGTGTGTTGGGCACCATGAAGGATAGGACCCCAAGCACCAAGCCTCTCATGTTCTTCTGTCAGACTCATGTAATCACTGCCTGCTGGAGCTGCTACAGGAAGAGTGGAGGATGATTGTGTGTGTGTGTGTGTGTGTGTGTGTGTTCAGAAACAGATCAGAGTCTGTTATATAAGGCCTACAGTGCGAGCATGTGTTTGGGTCAATGATACCATCTCGCATTTCTCCCCTTGATTTAATTTTTTCACACATCCCATGTGAGCTTGTTAAAACTAAGCATGCATCTTCTCTCTCTCTCTCTCGCTCTCTCTTTCTCTCTTATGCTCACTCTTGCCTTTCCTAAACACACATATGAAATCAAATACAGATATGTGTCCTGAGGGTCATTAAAAGAATACCATATAGCTTTTATGTTTTAAGCTAATTTTTTCTCTCTCTCTCTCTCTCTCTCTCTCTCTCTCTCTCTCTCTCAGACATGGTCGCATCCTGAAAGGCTGTTGGCTCTAGATGAGCTGATTGACAGTTGTGAACAGTCTGAGGTGAAACACATGATGCAGGTGATCGAGCCGCAGTTCCAGAGAGACTTTATATCCCTTCTCCCCAAAGAGGTACACACACACTCACTTGCTCAGTCTTGTTTTAATTTTGCTGTAATTTTCGTTACTTGCTTCCAGGAATTACAACAATATTTAATCTCCTCTCTCTCTCTCTCTCTCTCTCTCTCTCACTAGCTTGCGCTGTATGTTCTGTCGTTTCTGGAGCCCCGTTCTCTGCTGCAGGCAGCGCAGACTTGCAGTTACTGGAGGATTTTGGCAGAGGACAACTTACTTTGGAGAGAGAAATGCAGAGAAGAGGGTGAGTGAGTATACACGCAGATTTACACATATACACAGACTACAGGCCAAGGATTCATTCAAATCTACAATACCCTCACTACTTACTATCCTACGCACACACCCACAAGCATCTCTCTCTCTCCCTCTCTCTCTCTCTCTCTCTCTCTCTCTCTCTACCCCCTCTCTGCACTGCAGTATAAGTAGCACTGGGCTCAGTGCCAGTCACTTTGAGGAGCAGTTCTTTCATACTAATGAGACACACACATACACTCACCCCATTACCAATAAGCCGCACACACACACTCCAGCAAACAAAATCCACTCACACACAAACCTCCTCCCTTGCATAGATGCCCGTCTATTGATTTATCTCTCTCTCTCTCTCTGTAGGTATAGAGGAGCCCCTGCATATGAAGAGGAGGAGGATGCTGAGGCCGGGCTTCAGCCACAGTCCGTGGAAAAGTGCTTACATTCGACAGCACAGAATACACACCAACTGGCGCAAAGGAGACCTGCGCTCCCCCAAGGTACCACATGCCCACTGAACACGCGCCCTCCAGCGTTTGGTTAACGAGAGGCTGTCTTTGAAAGGCTGAGCTGTGAGGTCGAAGAAGCTCTTAAAAAAGACGCGTGGGTCTCTGAGGAGGTTCACAGACCTCTGACAAAGCCGAGTAGTGTCTCTTTGGTTTCCATGTTGCCGCCACTCATACAAAATCTCATTCAATTTCATACAAAATCTCATTCAAACTCATACAAAATCTCATTCAAACTCATACAAAGTCTCTGAATGCGTTGGCTTGTACACGTTCTGGTTACTCTGGATTGACCTTTGAACGTCCCCTCTGTGCCCTCAGGTGCTGAAAGGCCACGACGATCATGTGATCACATGCCTGCAGTTCTGTGGCAATAGGATTGTGAGTGGATCCGATGACAACACACTCAAAGTGTGGTCCGCTGTTACAGGCAAGGTAAGAGGCTTTGCTGATTTGTGTTTTTTGTGCGTGTGCGGACATTTGCATGCGTGTCCTATCGGTGCGTGAGGGAGATTAAGGAAATGAGAGACGGGGTTATAATTTTTTTTCTATTCAGGGTGAACGTATGCTGACCAAATATCATGGTGAACAAAACAGATAAAAATTCAATTATTTCTGTGGAATGGAAGTGCCCTGAGGAGATGCTTTATGTTGCCATGGTTTTACGAGCGGTGTTGTTTCATTGTTGATCAACGTGACCAGTTCACCTTTTGCTTTTATAGTGTTCTCTGAAATTGCTTTTTGGTTTTGAAACTGTGCGTGTGTGTGTGGCTTTCTTCCTTGTGTCCAATGAACATTCATTTCACACATGAACACTAATGAAATGCCTTTTTCTTTTTAAATATAAAACATACACACACACACACACACAGTGTCTGAGCTTGTACGCAGTAACCTATGCCCTTTCTATGTTTATCAGAACTCCGCCCCTCTTAGAATAGGACGGTGAGTAATAGCATGATGAGGGGGAGGGTTGATCAAGTCAACCAATAGAAAAGAGTCTGATGAGTTCCCTGATAGCTTATGGGAGGATTTGATTGGCTCTCGTAAATCAACAGCGATTGTCCTTCAGCGACGGCCTCTCTTCTGGCCAGCGTGTCGTTAAGTGCATGGCCCTCAAACAAAAAGAGACTAGCATTTAAATCACATTCATAAATCTCAAGAGGAGAAATGGCCAGCCCTCAGTAGGACAATGAGAGCGTCTTTGACAAGGATAGAGGCTAAGCTAGTTAGTAGGCAGATGTTCATCCTGTCAACCCACCACCCCCCCCCCGTCCTGGTCAGGAAAGAGGACCACACGTGAAGCGCTGTGTGGAAGAGGAGGCTGTGTGGGCGGGGGGAAGAGTTCTGGGTGACTGAGTTTACTATAACGTGGACGTATAGAGCAGCTGCCTTATTAGGCTTGTGGCTTATTAAGTTATGAAGTAGAAGAGAGATATGGAAGAATGGGACGGCTTCTGACTTGGTTTCTTATGAAACAGTTTCTCGACGAGACGTCTAAGAATTAGCGATCAGATGTTTTAAAAAAAGAAAAAAAAGTCTTAATTCCACTGTTCTGAACAGCGTCTGAGAGGGATGGATGGGTCGTGATGCTAACGTTCCAGTGGTCCGTGACTGGCTTCTTTTTAATGGGCTGATTATGGAGAGCAGACCTTGCAGCATTTGGTGAAGTCATGGCTATCTCATTTCAAAAGGCTTCAATAGCCGTTTAATGATTAACCACGCTCGGGCCGACTTCTCAGGCCGACGCGTCGCTTTGTTTTGTCGGACGCCGCATGCTCTGAATTCCTCATCCTTTGTCCTGGGGGGGAAAAAAGCCTTTTGGACGAAGATGCATTTTAATGATTGAATATCGCATTGTAATTTATTAGCAGAAGCTGTACACATGAGATGCATTCTCTCTCTCTCTCTCTCTCTCTCTCTCTCTCTCGTTTTTTTTTATTCCCAGCGTGGGTCTGCTCTTGTGCTGAAGGTTGGAAAAGTGAATTTATAATGCCCATCTGTTCATGGCAGCAGGATGTCAGAGAGAGAGAAGGAGGGAAAGGAGGTAGTGGGAGAGAGAGAGAGAGAGAGAGAGTGAGAGAATTGGCAAGGCAGAGAATCAGACCACTGTTTTCCATTCTCTCCCCCTCAAAAAATCAATTATTAAAATATTTAAAAAATAATGCTTCGTTTAACCTATGTGTTAGTAAGCGAAAAACCCAGAGAGATTCAAATTCCCTTCTGCACAAAAGGCTTGGACAAGACTACAGCATATTGAGTTCAAAGACAGAACAAGCTCAGGTTAACAAGCACAATGCACAAACAGCAGAACATATTACTGAACATAAGTCAGTAATTTAATAAGTAAACAGAGGTAGACTGTGAGCAAGAAATCCCCAATCTCAATTTTTAAGGATTTTCAAGGGCATCATATGACAGGATGAAGGCTGGATACGGTACGGGTTAAAGGTATACACTTCCCAACTGAATCGAACCCGGAAAAAACAAGACTCTGATTGGTCAAAATGCCGTACATTCACTCTTCTAGAAACATCTCAACAATTCTCATTCTCACTATTTGTCATGTAGTAATTGTCTTGTTGTTGAAAGTACGCACAAAAAAGCCCCGCTGTGTTTCTGTGTAGTGATTATGTGATTCTGTTTCTCTTCATTCTCTTCACTCTCTCTACCTGTTAGGCTAGTTTCGGTGTACATTCCTTGTGCAAATAGAGACTGCCTGTTTCTGTCTGAACCTGCCCTTTCTCCCTGTGTGTGTGTGTGTGTGTGTGTGTGTGTGTGTGTGTTTGAACAGACACACCTTTAACCGGCCAGTTTAACTTTGACTGTGTAGCTCTACGTAGTGAAGGCAGAACTGCTTTAATATTTGCCTGATGACTGAGAGGAGACGGGGGGGGGGGGGGGGGGGGTCCTTTCTGAATGTGCTGTAGTCTTTAAGGAAAAGTCTGTCCAATATAAAAAGCTTTTCTAATAGCCTCAGATAGTAATAATAGTGATAATTGACATTATAAATTTTATTTGGTAAGCACTGTTCTCAGGCTGAAGGTGCAGTACAATAAAATACAATACAGTCATCAGAGAAAATATGAAATGGCTTTTCAGCATGTGAAGCACATTATCATCACTCAGTAAGTTTTATTGCTGTAACCCCAAGCGACATCAAAGCAATATGGACAGACCAAAACCCGAACATGTGCTTTTAAATGTATGAAACATTTTAGTAGCCTCTGTTAACATTTTCAGTTAGAAAAGCATTAGTGCACATTAGTACAGTCTTTTAAAAGTTAATGAATGTTTACACGAACTGTATATGAGTAATTACACAAAGACCTGGCCACACAGCGCTCTCTCTCTCTCTCTCTCTCTCTCTCTCTCTTTTAAAGCATGTCTTTGGAATACTGAATAGCCATTGCCCCATAGACAAACTCCCACACTGGAGTTGACTGCGTCTTCATCATGTCTTTGTGTTTGTTCTCATCTGTAGCTTCAGTTCTTTCTTTCCTTGCTTTAGGCCTTCTTTTTCTCACCTAGTGTTAATATGTTTGGAATCTCAGGTAGGGGTGGGTGTGTGTGTGTGTGACACTCCCACTCTGCCCTGCAACAGTTGGAATATTTACAATGGTTGCCTAGGTGATCAACTGCGGTACCGGGCAAGAGGGAAAGAATTGGAGTCGTTCCCCCTTGTTTTTCTCTTCTCTCTGTTGCTTCAGGAGTAGCTTTGTATGAAAGAGATAGGAGAGAGACTGCAGAAAGGGTATATGAATGAGATAGTGTGTGTGTGTAGGACTGATCAGATACTTTCTCTTTTTTTTCTCACTCTCGGTAGTTCTTACTGGTTAGCACATCTGTGTTCTCTGTCCCATTTACTAGGAAAGACACTCACCTACACACGCGCACACACACACACACACACACACAGCCCTGGGTTCTGTTCCTGATTCTCAAAATAACACACTCCTCTCCCTCTGGATTTATTCCCCCTCTACCAGTAAAGAATGTCCAGCTCAGCAGAAAACAAACACACACACATATGCACACACACACACACACGCCATTAGCAAATACCATGCAAGGCTGTTTGGAAGGTCATTTACCTAGCAGAAGAGTGAGGAGAGAAGTCGTTAGATCATATAGAAAAAGGTAGTGACACACACACAAATGTACACTCGCACTCAAGCTGGAGCATTGACCTCCCTATTCAAACAATTAGTTTAGATCAGATATACCTTCATCCTGATGGTATAAAGGAAATGTATGGAATCACTTCACCAAACTCTTTCTCTTTATTTAAACATTTGACACATACTTTATTCACAGTTATTCATATCCCATATTCATGCAGTTGAAATAAAACTGCTGTTCATCTCTCACACTTTTATTCAGGTTCTCTGCTGTGATATATGCTATTACAAAAAAAAAAAATTAAAAAGTCGTGGTGTACTTGTGTAGGAATATATGTGTGTGTGCATATAGTGTGTGCATGCCTGCTTGTACACTTGCACTGGACGGTCTCTGATAGATGAAAAAAATGGACTAACTCTCTCTCTCCTGGGTTCTGTCTCTTAGTGTTTACGGACGTTGGTTGGACACACAGGTGGCGTGTGGTCGTCTCAGATGAAAGACAACATCATCATCAGCGGCTCGACAGACAGAACGCTCAAAGTGTGGAACACTGAGACCGGCGAGTGTGTACACACACTCTACGGACACACGTCTACAGTGCGCTGCATGCACCTGCACGGCAAGAGGTGAGAGACACACACACACACACACACAGAAAATATCATTCTCTATCACACACACTCACTGGATGCAAAGATGTACTGAATGTACTAACCTATTTCTCTCTCTCTCGCTGGCTCGCTCACTCCCTCTGGTGCAGGGTTGTGAGTGGCTCTCGGGACGCTACGTTGCGTGTGTGGGATGTGGAGACAGGCCAGTGTGAGCGTGTCTTGATGGGTCACGTGGCAGCTGTGCGCTGTGTTCAGTATGATGGACGGCGTGTGGTCAGTGGAGCCTACGACTTCATGGTCAAAGTGTGGGACCCTGAGACTGAGACCTGCCTACACACACTGCAGGGCCACACCAACAGAGTTTACTCACTACAGGTGAGTCTCTTATACACACACTCACCCACTCACTCATACTGCAGGGCCACACCAACAGAGTCTGCTCACTACAGATGAGTCTCTTACACAGACACACAAACACACTCACCCACTCACTCATACTGCAGAGCCACACCAACAGAGTCTACTCACTACAGATGAGTCTCTTACACAGACACACACACACACAAATACAAATGACAGCACTTATTTGTGGTCTGAACATGTACAGGTCTGATCGTAATAGGACTAAGACATACAGCTGTACCATTGGCTGTCTCTCAGGCCATTTGTAAGTCCCTCTCTTGTATTTCTTTGTCCTCCAGTTTGATGGAATTCATGTGGTGAGCGGCTCCCTGGACACCTCCATCCGTGTGTGGGATGTGGAGACTGGTAACTGTGTGCACACTCTAACAGGACACCAGTCTCTAACCAGCGGCATGGAGCTGAAAGACAACACACTGGTCTCTGGCAACGCAGACTCCACCGTCAAAATCTGGGACATTCGCACCGGACAGTGCCTACAAACTCTCCAAGGTACAATGGCAGAGCCTCTGTGTGTGTTTGTGTGTGTGTGTGTGTGTGTGCACGAGAGAGAAAGAGAAGAAGAGAGAGAGAAAGAAGCCTGAAATGTAGCAGGTTGGTTAGATAATTGGGTCAGTGAGCTGTTTGTGGAGTGTTCAGTAGTACTTTTATTTCAGAGTGTGTTCAACACTGAACGCACAATAGCCACTGCATTCCACACTGCTTGCCTCATTACCACTCACAGACAACAATAAAGCCCAAAGCCTTGTCATGGGAAAGAGGTTTTCAGCAGCTCTCCTGTCCACACATTACTCCACACAGACCCTTCATCCACTTTACTTTGTCCTGGGTTTAGCTGTGGAATTCCAACCTCTTCTTCTTTTCTTTTCTTTTTTCTTTTTTTTTGTTAAGCACCATTTCCATTTCCATTTGAAATTTTAGGCCATACATGAATTCATTTCGGTGAACTAGTGTTCCCCCCCGGAAATGTTTCAACATTTTAACACAACCATTAAGGCAGCTGAACATCCTGTCGATTTATCGGCGTTTTTGAGCCTTTTGCATGTCTTCTATGACCTTTTCTCTTCTTCTGCCTAAACTTCAGCCACAACCATCCATTATAGAACCTGAATGAGCTGTTTGGCTTACTTCCATGATCGCACAGGCACCTCAGCTGTACATCTGTTACTCAACACTTGTTTCACAGTAACCATTAACACGTTCCTCTTCTCTCTCTCTTTCACCTCATAGGTCCTCACAAGCATCAGAGCGCGGTGACCTGTCTGCAGTTCAATAAGAGCTTTGTGGTGACCAGTTCGGACGACGGCACGGTTAAGCTCTGGGACCTGCGCACAGGCGAGTTCGTACGGGACCTGGTCACCCTGGAGAGCGGGGGCAGCGGAGGGGTGGTGTGGAGGATACGCGCCTCCAACACCAAACTGGTCTGTGCCGTGGGCAGTCGCAACGGCACCGAGGAAACCAAACTACTGGTGCTGGACTTTGACGTGGACATGAAGTGACCACCTTCTGTAAGGACAGAGAGAACATATGACAAACTGAACGTCAAAAAAAGTTTAGACGAGACACGAGAGGACTCATCCTGTAAGGATTTTGGGATTCTGCTAATTGACCCTTGGATAGAACAAGAGGAGACTTGAGGCTCAGGAAAAGATTTTGAAGTATGGATGAACTATGGTATGGGTGTGGACAAAAGTGCTTTTTTGGGAGAAAAACCAAATGGTGAATGGTCTGTTTTTTTTTTTTTTTTGTTTGGGTTTTTTTTTTTTTTTATAGCCATGACACCTCTCCAGTAGGCACTGGTCAGTACTGAACCTCTGTATTAAACAAACTGTGACAGAGTGTCTGATGGATATGGGTGGCACATTAGTTACTACCACGTTTTCAATGGTGCGATTTATGCCATGACACCCTCAGACACTGCAATGCTGTCAAATCAACAACAACAACAACAACAACATCATCAACGACCATGTGCCTGTTTGGGTCCCCCTACACCCCGACACTCTCCGTTTCCCAACAGCAGGGGTGGATGATGGGACACGAAAAGACTTTTATTTTGGAAAGCCCCAATACCCAGCGTCATGGACTGAGTCCAGTTGGGGGACAAAAAGCGATGGTGTCCCATGAGGCATTGACTGAAACGCACGGAGGCCAGATTTCCTCGTAGCTTTCTGTGAATATGTGGAGGGCCGTTACAAAAGTAGACTTGTACGTTTTTTTCCTGCCCGTTTCCGTGAGGTGGCTTATGGGGCATTGTGAGAGCTGTTCTCTAGAGACCATGGCCAGACACAGTGGATAGCCTGGAATGAATGACTGCTGTATAAAAGAGTTCATGTAGAAAAGATCGAACTTTTATCGAACTTTGTTATATAATTGTAAAAAAGGATGTACATTTCTTCTCTAAAGAGAAAATGAATTATAGCTTCTTATTGTCATGTGGGAAGAACCGAAGAGAAAGAAAAATGGATTTGTTTCACCTCAGATTTGGTTTTGGTTTTTTTTTTTTGTTGTTGTTTTTCTGTTTTTTGTTTTTTTTTTTTGTATTTTTTGTCGTGTTTTTCCTCCATTCCTCTCTTGCTGTAGTATGTCTGCCTGTTTTGGAGCATAACAGTACTGTGAATTTCTCCTTGCCCCTTTGTATTCGTTCATTCAACTGAGTACCACTCCATTTTCATAATATTGTTTTAAACTTGCCAAAAAAAAAAAAAATCAACCAGTTTTGCAAAGCTAACCCTTCCCTCACCTCCAGCCGGTGTCATAAGTGCCTCTGTGAGACAGTGTGTGTTTGACTTGAGAGGTGGGGGTTACATATGGTTTAAAAAAAAAAAAAAACACCTCAGGTGACTTTTCTCATTCACAGCATCTGGAACTGCAGCTTCTCTTCAGCTTTTCCAAATCAACAGGACATAAAGTTCGTCAAACATCTCTCTCTCTCTCTCTCTCTCTCTCTCTCTGTCTCTGTCTCTCTCTCTCTCTCTCTGTCTCTGTCTCTCTCTCTTTCTCTCTCTCTCTCTCTCTCTCTCTCTCTCTCTCTCTGGGGTTAATTTGTACTCTGGTTGATACGTTCATATGCTGCTGATGGTGACCTCTTTGTCTGACTCATCACACAGGACGAGGACAGTGAGGATTGTGTCCATCTGATGTATTAGATTTTTTTTTATCCATTATTTTCTTATAAATTAAGTGCAATAAAATGTGGGCATATGTTTTGCATATCTTGTTTCTGATCTTCATTGCAGTCGACAGTGAACTTGTTGTATGAAGGAAGATCGAATCTCATTTGTAGTCTCTTATGGAAAATACTTCATGAGGATACTTTTCAGAGGCTTACATCCAGTACCGTCTGCTGCCCCAAAATCATCCAAAACCAGAGATGTGCTCAAACAGAATCCCTGAATAAGAAATTACCAATTAAAATGAAAAGCAGTGCCTTTCCTGCCATAAAAATAGTACTGCCAACATTCAATCTATCCAGTAAATTAGCTAATGGACAAGGAAAAAAAACCTTTCGAAGCATTAGCGAGATTGAGGACTGATGAAAAGTGACTGCTAATGCTTTCGTTTTCTTTAATTTTACTGTTTTTTGGTTAAAGAGCTTAATGAATTGCACTTCTTTTTCATCCTTCCAAAGAGGGGTGCTTGAATCATAACCAATTAATTTAGCATTAGCACTAGAAGAAGATATTGAAGCTCATTTGTTAAAGCTAACTGTCCCTTGCACAGATTAAATTCCATGGAGTTGTGAGTCTATTACTTCATGTGTTTAATTAAACTTCTGTGGACTGTGAGTCATTTTTAGACACCGTATCGGACATGCCCGTGACATTTGGGCTGCACAACGAAGCACAGTTAGTATAAGCATTTCCTTCATTATTATTCATAAACTGATGTTATTTAATGATTATGATGTACCAGAACAGTTGAGGAATAGATGAGTTGATGTGTAGGTACATTTTCTTGTACAAACACCAAGGTATAACTGCAGCCAGTCATATTCACCTTATGAATAAGAATCTCGTGTTTTGAGAGGAAATGATCTGAGACATAATATGAAATAAATGGAAAAATAGATGCCTGAAATCATTAACTGGGTTGAAAGCACGTAATCTTTGGCACGGAAAGTACTAATGAACTATACCTATCACGGGAAGCAAAGGAACACATAATACAGGAGAGTCAATTATTTTCCAAATGAAAAGAGCAGCCCGTGACATAACAGCAGCTCAAGATTTTGTTTAACCGCTACTCTCTGTATTAATGAGTTTCATGCAGTGTGTATCTGTTATATAAAGCCATTTATCAGTATCTAGAGGGAACAGTTATTCTGGGCTCAGAAAAATGTATCTATAAACCTGGGATGTTTGTTTCAGGAGTGTTTCATCAAGAACTTTGCATAAAGGAATACTATGTTTGGGCTGTAGCCCGTAAACCCAGGAAAAACCATGTGCTGATGCATCTTAACAAGCATAGAAATGCATGTGTAGAACATCCCAAATGAAGCGTACAGGCCTGGTTGGCTCCCACAATGAATGGTTCTGGTATGGTCTGGGGTGCATTATCCTGGCATGGTTTGGGTCCACTCAACCCTTTAGAGGGCAAGGTAACCACCAAGAAGCACATAATCCATTCTGTGTGACCAGCTGCATCCAGTGGTGAAGGGTTTCTATCCTGATGCCTCTTCCAGGATGACAGTTCCCCTTTCCGCAGGTCATGAACGGTCACTGAATGGTTTGATGAGCATGACAATGATGTAAACCACATGCAATGACCATCTCAGTCACCAGATGTCCATCCTGTTGAATATTTATGAGTCGTTCCAAAGTGGAGCCTTTTTCCACCACCATTGACAGAGCACCAAAAGAATTTCTCATAAGAGAAAGATGAAACACACCCCTGAAAAGTTCCATATATTTTTTTTGTTTTTTTATGTATTATTTTTTTCAAGTCAATACCAATGCACACTGAAGCTGGCTCAGCTGCTTATGGTGGTCCAATGTCCAAATAAAAAACTTACCGTTGATGTTTCCTTTATTTTGGCAGTTACCGAACAGACACAAAGCTCACACACTCAGTAAAGGTTTCAGACTGTGCTACAGGAAAAGGTAATAAATACCAATTTGTTGTGTGACTAGAAAGGCAACAACGGAGATTAAAATACATCTTCTCTTTCCTGTGTTTACAACAAAACTCTACAAAAAGGCCACTTGCCATAAGTCCCACTCCAGTCTCCTAAAATGAAACTCCACAACCTGTCTATGTGTAGAGACAAATAAATCATTCTATTAAAAAAGCATAGTGTGCCCTTGTTATACTTTCTATAAAAAAAAACTGTATGTTGGACTGATTACACATTAGACTGGTTACACTAGGCTACTAAATAGACTACTCTTTGACTCAGAGACATACTTACACCTGCCAGGCACGGCTGTTGAGTAGAAAAAAAAAGGTTTTGAGTCGGTACTGAATATTTTACTATTTGCGCTTCGTGCCTTCAGAGTTCAGATTTACGGCCGTGTCCCTAGGCGCATGTCAGGCTCTGTACTGAAACGTTAACGTTGGTGTCATGAGTTGGAACATGTCTTGGAGAAGATGATCCCTTTGAAAAACACATACCCCAGTAACGAGCCGAGTTCTCGACAGCCTGGAGAAAGACCGGGCTTTATTTGTTTGTCACAGCAGTGTGAGAGTGAGCTAGTGTGAAGCCATACAGAAAACAGTCTCACCAATGTGTCTGAGGCAGAGAGAGGACGACAGAGGATGAATGTCATTATTGTATATCCTGTTCATTTTCTGTCTCATCAGCTACCATAATTCTGAGGCTAGAGCACAGTGAGTGTATTATAACTCATGCCATTACACCGGTTGTACAGTAATATAGATTATTAATTGAAATAGACAGTTATAGAGTATTATCATTGATGGTGGAGGTGTGAGGCAAACAATCAATGATCCAAATTTATTTAATAAATCAAAGATAAATTACTAGTCACCTCTAGTTTATTATTAGTCGCCTCCACTATGTATATTTGTATGTTATAATTATATTTTGTGCAGAAAGTTGTGCAGTGCTTTTATGACATTATGAGCAGATTGTAGTATTGTGAGATATTGGTGCTCTATTATGTAATATTGTGTACATTTATTACACTGTGTTATTAGGTTATGAACTGGCACAAATATACTTTTAAGTTGTCCTCTGTAGTGTGTTGAACATTTCTTCAGTTTGGAGTTTTGACTGGTCAACTCATGTTGACAGTTCTTTGACTCTATTCAGAATATTTTCAAGATCCTTTTGATCATCTGACCTACAAATGTGTATTTCTGTTTTAATTTCAAATTCCGTTTAAAGAAAATTCTTATCAAAAAGTATTTTTGTTTACTTTTGTTTTTATATAAGTGAGTGAGGAGTATAATACCATATATAATATTTGTTTAAAATATTTGTTTAACAAACTATGCAGGAAAAGAGTATGTTTTTTGTATATTAAATATAATATACCATACCATATACCATACCATACTTGTTTTGACAGTGTATGTGTATATATATACACATACACTGTCAAAACAATATAGATTGTTTTGCGCACCTTTTTCAAGCGTGTGAATACTTTTGACGGATGCTCTGCCATGGAATAAGATTTCGGTTATAGTGAATACATATCAAACTGAATCCATGAGCTTATGGAGAGCTGTCATCACTCTCAAAGGGACTGTGACTAGTTCTCGCCTTCATTTGAAGTTAAGAAGTCAAACAGAAGCGCAGCTCTCATCTGACAGCATTGCTTCTCAGAGCACATTGCGAAGGAGACTGCCTGCTCTCGGTAGCAACGTCAGCTTAACCGAAGACAGGAAATCTGCCGGGTCTCTCAATCTGTCCGGCTGGAAATAATGCCACAACATTTAGGCAGTATATGAAATAATCAATCATTTTGATTTCCCTCATGCATACTTTGATAACTTCACTGACATTTTAAACAGATACCAAAATATCAGTGCCTCTGACTTCTTGTCACAAATGCTTGGAGATGCTGGATGCAAGTGCAGGCAATCTTTATTCCAAAATGTAATCCAAGTTCAAGATCAAAACATGGCTAGTTCAATCCACAATGAATAGGCTACTGAGGGCTAAACAATGAATCTTAAATCAGGAAACAGCAAGTGGATAGTGGACAAGAGTAGGAAAACTGAACTGAACCAGCCTGTGTCCATATACGCACATAAGGGAGAGACTTCACAATGACAGTTAGACAACCAGGAGTATTAATACACACAGTACGGATAAGTAAACAAACAGGAGACAGGTGGGCGTGGTAATCAGATAATGAACTGACCAAAGAGGTGACTAATGAGTCGGTAAAACAGAGCTCTGATTGGTCAGAAGAGAGAGAGAGGCTGAAATGGAGGCGTGACAGGTCCGATCAATACTGCTGTCAACGATGCTGACGGCAGGTAAGACTTCAAAGAAATACTCTGGTGTCTTTTGAAAAATGTTTAAAGAGTCTTAGACTACCATGTCACCCCACACTCAGCAGGAGAGTCTTAAAGAGCGGGGATAAAAAGAAAATATATTACCCCAAAACCTCTGTTCACTCACACGCTCAATTCAACACAAAGGTTCTCACACTTGAGAGAACTAAGTAACAGTCAGACAAAGGGACAGATGGGCAGATGAGAGAAAAAGTGGCAAGATAAATGAAAATGAAAACAGATTAAATGAGCACAATCAAAAAGGAATTCTTTTGTATCTGTATCCAGGACATTTGCCCTGTGTTATCAGTTGTGTCTCATTAGATAACTTTTTGTTTATTGTCGGTTTCCATGTGTGATCCTTACCTGAAGCTGTTTTGTATACATTCACCGTATCCAAGCACTAAACTAATAACTGAAAAATGAAAACTGCTTCAGGCATGCCACAGGCCTGTTTAGAATTAATATGCTGTCTCTATATCTGCTCTTGCTTCTCTCTCTTTCTCTCTCTCTCCTTTTCTTTCTCCTAATGTCATTTATACTCTATATTCTCTCTGGTGCTGAGTTGCATTGTTTTCCTCTTATCAAACTCCCTAAATAGGCTAATCACCAGTGCAGGGGAGAGAAAACTGGGATAACATTAACAAAAGAGCAGTAATAATTGAAATATTTTTTCTGAGCCCAGAATAACTGTTCCCTCTAGATACTGATAAATGGCTTTATATAACAGATACACACTGCATGAAACTCATTAACACAGAGAGTAACAGTTAAACAAAATCTAGAGATGCTGTTGTGTTAGGGCTGCTCTTTTCATTTGGTCCATAAATGATCCTCCTGTATTATGTGTTTCTTTGCTTCCCGCAATAAGTGAACTATAATTTCCAGTCCTCTTGTCGGTTTTGTCCAGCATCTCTGATCAGTCCTTTCAGTATCAAATATTACGTCCTTTCAATCGTAGTTGATGGTCTGAGGCTTCCACATCCTTATCACTGTAGCTACTCTGCCATGTGGGACATCAGCAAGCTGAGCATTGCTTGTCACTGCAGCAGTAACATACAAGCCAGCCCTTGTTCAAAGTCGTTGAGATGTCTTCCTCTTGCCATGGTAACCAAAATAACACGTTTCTGCGGCTGCCTAACATTTTATTACATCATCCTATGCATGACAGGAAGTTACACTGCTTAATTGCTCTCAGTATACTTCTTTTCACATACGTGCTCTGCTTTTGCAGTTTAGTTTATTTCATATTAATATTAGGTCTCTGGTCATTTCCTCTCAAAACACAGAAGAAGGAATTCTCATTTATATGGGGAATATGACTGGCTACATTTACACCTTGCGACTGGACCCATTCACAATTCTTTGGTCGAGAGTACTATCTAAGAGAAAAATCAGCAATAGCAGTGGAGTCCTTCAGAGTTATTGTTACATACTGTCAATTGTTAAGTGCAACAAATTAACACACACACACACACACACACACACACAGAGATATAAATATTTGTGTGTGTGTGTGTGTGTTAACTCATTGTTTACCCTTAGTGAGTAAAACTGCTGGTTTGAAATATTGAGAATCCATGAAATTAAACTTGAGTACACTGAAAAAGCCTCAGGCTAAGTGTCAGATTTAAAGTACACAAAACTGCTTTTCTCTTTGCCTGTGCTTCTTTACTCTCTCTCTCTCTCTCTCTCGCTCTCTCTCTCGCTCTCTCTCTCTCTCTCACTCTCGCTCTCTCTGTCATTCTGTGATGTGCCTTGAAGGTTTTAATGAAAAGAAAACCTCCCCCTCCTCTGTTATTCTGCAGACGAAGCATGAAGGCATTATCAGTCAGCATATCATTAAACCATAATGAAAGCAAACAACTTTACTTTGAGGCTACAGAAAGTCTTCTAGGCTGAGTAAAGTTACTGCAAATAGATTAAAACATGTAATTACACTTCCTGTGCCTCTATAAAAAAGACTGTATTTCTTTCGGAGCTGTGGCAGCTGGCCATCAACAAACAGTTTGGCATGACAACAAGACAGGAGCAGGAAGGGAAAGACTGAAATCATAGACACATTTACATTACAGTGTAATTTCCTTCTTTTAATGGATAACCTCAGGGAGTTCATGTGTGTGTCTGTTTGCTTAGTCTAGGCATTTGCGTTTGTATAATAATCTTATCTGGAAGTCATGATAAACTAATGCAAGTATTAACTCATATCTTTCAATATTTCTCAGTATCTCTCATTCAATTCAATTCAACAAGTTTTATTGACTGTTATATACAAAATGTTGCCATTACATGCCTGGCTGCTAATTAGCAGCACTCCTCCCTGTCTCCCAATAGGAGGGAAGCTTTTTCCATGTTGTTATGGGAGAGGAACTCAGGGTGGATGCTAACAAGTTTTTGAAAATGTTCCTGCCAAATTTTGCCTGTGTCTGCCCACCTCTATGGCCAGGCTGTGCTCGCTTACTCTATTCTTCATCACCTTGTCAGTGTTCTTCTCAGTTTTGGATCAGTCATTGTGGTTAGATAGGCTGCCGCAATGTAGTGTCTGTTTAAGGCAAGATAAGATTCACATTTGTTTTGGGATAAAGTTAGTTCTGTTCAATAATCAATATATTTTTCTTTTTCTTTAGTTATAATTTGGTTGGAGCTAATTTTTTTGGCAGCTGGTTTATATCAGTGATGTCAGTGGGTGGTGATTCACTCAGCCTCAGGACCAGCAGGCTGATGGAGCTCCTTTAAGTTCAGCTCTTTACAGCACAGGCCTTTGTAGGAAAAAGAGAGGGGGTTGCTTGTTTTGATATGCTTCCAGATGTTTATGGCGCATTTTTTTGATATTTAAACGTAAAGGACACTGGCCTAATTCAGCTCTGCAAGTAGAATTTAACGCCTTTTTCTGCACATATAATGTGCTTGTGTAAAAAACTCTGTGTGTGGGATTGCAATCGGATGTTTGTCCTATTTTGCCCAATCCATTTGTGTTAGGGTGGCCCACACCTCACTGCCATGTATTATAATGGGTTCAATGACCAATTTAAATATTTTGAGCCAAGTTCTAATTGGAATTTCAATATTTATTGATTGTTTTGGTGGCATAAAAGCCCTTATCGCTTTCTCTTTGAGTTCATGTGCAGCCAAGCAAAAATTCCCTGTGTTAGAGATTGTTTGCTGGAAATATGTGCAGTTTGAGGATTGTGCAATATAGTTGCTTCCAGTTGTAAAACTGTAATTGCATCCTTGAGATCAGGATCTCTTCTGAAAAATTATATGTTGTTTTTTGCTGGTTGGCTGTCAGGGCCCAGGTCTGATAGAACCTCTCTAAGTGAGAGAGGTGCTGTTGTAATCTGTATTTTGTGGGGAGACAGCAGGACAATGTCACCTGCATATAGGAGGCACTTAATTTCAGTGTCCTGTAGAGTAAGACCAGGTGCAGGGGAATTTTCTAGTTCTTTGGCCAATTCACTGATACAGATATTGAATAATGTGAGGCCTGGGCTGCATCCCCGTCTTATTCCACATCCCTGAATGAAAATGTCTGCTTTTCTAGTTTTAACAGAGCATTTAATATTTGTGGACATCATTTTGATCAGATCATAAAATTTTTGTCCATGGCCCATTAGTGTGAAGAATAGTCCCTCATGTCAGACGCAATCAAATGGGGTTTTTTTGGAAATCTACAAAGCAGGTGAACATTTTAGTGAGCACAATTCTCAGGTACGGTGTGCAGAGTAAAAATATAATATGATATATATTATCATTTTGGAAGGGATCCAATTTAATTTTGACTCAAGACATTGTGTTTTGTAAGGAGGTCTCTCAATGTTTTGAAGGATCTGTGTTTTGCAAGAATCTCTTATTCTCTCTGTCTCTAAAACACACAGATACATACACAGACACACACAGACAGAGAGAGAGAGAGAGAGAGAGGGAGAGAGACTTTTGAATTTGAGACAATGTTACTAAAGAGACAGCACATCTGCACAGTATGATACCCATGCATACACATACCCACATTAATAAAACATAACACTGCATTAAAATTCTCTCTGCCGGAGATGCCTGGGGGGAAAGAAAGATTGTGAGTAGTTTTAAGGATAATATTCACCTTCTCTTTACACTTAGAAACATTCTGTACCTGAAAACACTCCAAAAAGACACGCCCGCATTAGTATTCCACATCCACAAATTTACTTGTAAGAACAGCGCTTAAGGGCATATGATTCAGTTTATTTCACTTTTAAAATGGACATTCTTTCAGTTCCTGTCTGATTTCAAAACAAATCGTGGGAGATTTGGATCCCTCTCTCCTTCTTCTCTCCCTCCTCTTTAAGTAACAAGCAAATTAAATCTTAGTGAAGTCACAGCTGTTGTCTCAATTAGTCTCCTCGTCACTTAACGCTCTTCGTTTACACGTTCTGCGTCTCTGCATGTGTGCATACATTGTTTGACTGAGGCAACCTCAAGTGCAAATTCATAGCAGGTACAGTTGCTTAGCAAGCTGCTGATTAAGAACAGTTGTCATGACAACAGAACAAACAGTTTTGGGGACAAGTTGGATGCTGTAACCTCTTAATGACAGTCCAGACTGTGAATAAAGATGGGATAAAAAGAATGAAAGAATGAATGTGTCCTTGCGTAACAAACTGAGAACGCAATAGTGAGCGTCAGTAAATCACCGTAATAACCCACTCAGTTTTGAGCCTCACGGCCATATTTATACCAGACTCTTTTCTCATTTCTGTTCCAGATTAGCAGAAGTTTGTCATTTCATTTTCAGTGTTTGGGAACAATGAAACATCCCTCATCCAACTTTAACCCAGAATGTGCTATTTATAACTATGTTTTGAATATACAGTAAAGCTGGCCACTCTGTTCAGTATAATATATTCACGTAAACTACACTATAGTGTTAGTAGACACAAACAAGAAAAAAATAAAATTATACTGTTTGCATCCCTTCGGCTAACCAGCAATATAATATTAAATTTTCAGAGCAGGAGACCAGTGGGTCGAGACTCTATGCCAGGAAAGAGAAGGCAACCGGATCAAAGAGAATACCTGGGGCTGTTGACTTAGTGTTAGAGAGCAGCTGGCTCTAATGTCTCTGTCTTCCCTCTGGCCGCTGCACTCCATTGGCTTTAAGGAAGACACTTATGTGTGGGGATAGACAGACAAAAACACAGTGGCCTTACAAAAGAACAAATGTGTTCAGGAATACTTTGGACTCATTGAGTCAGACCCCTGACTGCCCAGTCATGTGACCACTACAAACATCACCTTATTTCTTATAAAGCGTTAACTGGACCCCCGTAAAGCCATCGTCTCATTCTGCTGTTATGTCACAGTGCAATCATTACGTGTTTGATCACCTTAGGTAGAAATCAATCCTCTTTTTTTTTTTGTCTGATTTTCTTTTGTGTGAGGTAATAAAGTCCATGGGGTACTACGGTTTTTGCAGTCCATTTAACTGTGGTTACCAAGGAGAAATCTTTGCCCTTATTCAAGTGCTACATCTAAAAAAGGGCACAATTTTTGGTTCCTAAAGTGACAAATGCATTCATCCAACAGTTTTTTTGAGCGTCACTGTGGTGAGTGGATCCCTGCTGTTTCTGGATGATTCTTCCTTGGCTGCATAATTACTGTAATTGTAAGGATTACTTCTTCCTACAGAGACAGAGACCTTTAGAAAGATCCTGGGGAGCACCATGGGGAGAAATGGATGTGTGAAGGATTGTAAAAAAAAATTAAATCTCAGAATCTTCTTCAAGGCACTAAAATCAGCTGAAGAAAAGGGGGAAAAAGGATAAAAGAGAATAGCCTTAATCATTACAAACCAAGCATCCATTTTTATTGAAATGGACTACTCAGCTTCACATATAGGGATCTAATATGACACTGTTGTAGTGAAGGACATACTTTATGTTCTTGCACAGAAGGTAGTTATCATGAGGCAAGTCTATGTACTCTTGTCTGCTATCTGTTTAGCAAGTATAATCATTTCATGTAATAGACAATAAATTTTAAGGTTCTATTTATTCTGTACTTTTCTTGGCCACAGGTAATTGTCATGAACAGGGTAATACTATAATATGACCCCTGTCCACCTGTCCACACGTCCACTCTCCTGTCTCTCTCTCTACACACACGAGTACACCCATACACACAGAGAGAGAGAGATCTGGCCTATCATGATAAAACAGATCAAAGTCCATCTGTGGGACAGAGGAGTTGCCAGTAAGTTGCTACAGCATTTACCCTGTCTCTGGATGTTATCTTTTCTTACCTCCTTTCCTGTATGTAATATCTGGATTGTCTGTATCACTTTTAATACCTCTCCTTTGGAAAGGTAATATATAAGAGTACAGATTTTTATTGCAGTACATTAGTAAGGTCATCATTGTTCTAGTTTTAAAAACTTTTAGCGGCTTAAAAGCAAAGCCTGCAAGCGGCTTAGCGGAGCTACCTTCCTCTCAGAGCTTTATAAGGGGCATAGAGGAGCCATGTTTTGCAGTGCGCTCTTTTTAATCACGCTAGACTGTTAAAATGTTTCACAAAAGTGAATAATGGGTGAGGGAAATGATGGCTTAATATAATAACGACAATAGAAGTTTTTCATATGGTGGAATTGGGCTCCCCCTAGTGGTGAGACAAAATTCAGAGCAATGTTAGTCTTTTCGCATGTCTAGGGTTAACTTTCTCAGTCTAATCTACTCTTTTGTGAGTACAGAAGCAATCAGTACCACGTTCATTTTCATAATGAGATAAATAATTAATAATGATAAAAACACGAATTTTGAGAAAGACGGCCCTTTGTTTTCGTTGTTATGGCATTGCGAGACGAGTCACAATATCATATCCACTTGACACAATTCCAAAGAGCGATGATACATAATCTGATCTGTCAAAGCTCGGGATAGCACACTGTATGAGAACTTTCCCAGTAAGTGGGTGATGGTGATCTTTTCTTCGTAGGTAACTATGACCTTCCCGCGTAGTTTCAGAACCACGGACAGCACCGTTTTCGCATGACGCTGCCAAACACTGATCAGGTTTAATTTGATCCATGTTGCTTTACTAACATGGCTCGACGTTCTGCTTCCTAGGAAATGGCTGCCCACTGTCAGGTCAGGTCTCTGTTTGGTTTAAATGTCCCGAGTGTGAACGAATGTATTTTGATGGCAGTGACGACTGGCTGATCTACACCGCTACACACCTCACTCACTCACTCACAAAGCCCCTTACACTAATTAGGGTCGCGGAGGGTGCTGGAGCCTATCTCAGCGTTCATTGGGCGAAAGGCGGGGAACACCCTGGACAGATCGCAACCGCTACATACCATTCGTTTTTATTTCAAACCTTCACAACGGTTAACTATAATATTTCCATTATGGATACTAACTGCTGATTAGTGTGAAATGTCAGTCGAAGGTCAATCTATGGCAAATGTGTAGCCACTCTTTTTAGGCCATGACCAGTTGCAGTTCTCGGTCGCGTTGAGTCGCTTAGTTTGAAATTTAGCAGCAAGGTGACAACTAATCAATAAAATATAAGATGTCAAAAGCAGAGAAAGACCAGATTACCTGGAGTATGAAACTGTTGGCAGAAAAACTCGTGAATTCACGGTCTGTAGGGAGCTCATGCAGTTTCCTATCAACATAAAGGATGCCAAATTAACAGACGAAGCGTGGCAGAAAAGCCCCGCATGTAGTTAGTTACACTGAAATGACATTTGGCTTCATACCACTATAGTATAATATTTTCCTTATGCCGTAGAATTTAAATTGTGTTCATTATTAGCGCTTTTTCTCCTATACCTCTGTTTCTGTTCGTTTTTTAAAATCAAAGGTGTAAATAATTCTGTAATTCTGAGTGGTACTGCATTATAGAATTTGAAATTTTTGTTTTAGAATTTGTTTTATTTCATTTTCTATTCTTTTTGTTCCAACACAAGACACCTAATGATAAAACTTTATGGGTCTGCTCTTAAAACAAACATGAGTACTGATTCCAGACTAAGTTAAATACGTTTTATTTTATTATAAGTCCTTTTATTTTATTACAAGTCCTCAGTTAAAACTGAGCATCACCGTTCAGAATATGGTTTGAATTCAGCTCCATATATAGCACAATAGCTATAAGAAAAGGGTTTCATCTTTCTCTGACCAATCTAATAGTACATGGAAAACTGATGGAATTCAAGATGAACTCTTATATTTAAAATTGACAATAAAGAATGAAAAGAGTATATTGGCAAATGGCTATACCAGATATTGGGTACACTGTGTCACAGTGAGTATGTTGAACAAAGGTGGTTTCAGTTAGACTTTAGACTAGAACACAGTGTAATGTCTACTGGGCTCTTATCCACTGATTATAAGACACGTTAGAGAAAACCAAATGGAGTGGAACAATAAGTACTTGCACAAATGGGTGTGTTAGCACCCTGGTAATAAAGAACCCAATGCAAAACTTCATGACAACTGTATAAGTTTTATTACTAGCACTCATTACATTTCGTTAATTCTGCTGTGCTTTACTTTTACATCTCTTTCACAGTTTAGACAAGTATATTGAAAGCAGACTCAGAGTCAAGAAGCAGTAAGCTGAAAGGGGCACAATGCAAACACTGGGGAGAGATGGGTGATGTATAAGAATTATTTAGGAGAGTACTGAATGTGAAACTCCTTTTAAAAAGTAAAGTAAAAAAAAGTGAAATATTCCTTTTTTTCCCCATAGTTAATGACACTTCCAACAATTAATGAATGACAAATTCCTTCATATCTAATTGCCTTTAGAATTTTCCATTTCAATACACATTCTGTGCAGAGCACAACACAGTCAAGCTTGACGCTTTTTCATTCATAGTTTCCATAATCATTTTCATTTCTGATCACAGGCCCATGGAAATGACAGCCCGGTCATGATAATTCAGAGAACGGCGCCCTCTCTGGTTTACTCCAGACTCACACATCTGAAACGACAAAGAAAAAAATGCTTTGTATGTACCACATTTTTTTCCTGGAAAATCGATGTTATGAAATAACTTTACAAGAGATTTGTCAGTATTTTCAGATTTTTCCAATATTTATCTAAAAGATTTTCAGAGGTGACTTTTACTGTTTTTTACGACTAAAACCTGAAACTTTAGATTATTTTAAGTAAAACAGATGATCTAAAGAAAACCCATTCTTTTAATAATAATAATAATAATAATAATAATATTTATTTAGAGCCCAATATCACTAGTTTTTAGTCTCAAAGGGCTTTACATGTCTAACAAAGTCAAATCAAAATTATATTATGCATAAGTTCGAGAATGATATTACTAATTCTACAGATTCATAAGCCAAAGTAATCAGTTTCAGTTTCCTAAAGTACAAACTCTTCATCTATCTGATCACTTCTAACTTCTGTCCTCATCTTTTGACTGTCTATGAGGGATGAGATTGTCTGATTGGCTAAACAGGGTTGGCTAAACTTACCACTGAGCACTGATTGGTCCCTAGCAGGCACAAGTGGACCTCACAGTGCAGGAACATCCTGTTTGAGTGCCCAGTGAAGGTGAATATCCTGAAGGAAAAACGGCTAGTTGTGGAGATCCCATTTTGCAGTATCTCCACTGTGCCATCATTGGGGTTTGGACACCTTTAAGAAAGAGAGGCGTATGAATGAATGACTCAGTCTGTCAATAAATGAATGAAGGAATGCATCGGTCAATCAATCATCCAACCAACTAAATAATTCCACCAACCAACCAATTGATCAATTACATATTCTGATGCAGATTTAGAATGAAAACATCTAAAGAAAACTGTCCTGTAACATATTAACATTTATCCCTTTTCTTAGATTCGGTCCCTTGTCTTAATCGAACTTTAGGACAAGTCTTACTCTCTGGTGATGAGGTCCCAGCGAATGTTGAAGTTTGGGTCATTCACAGGGGTGCTCCAGCAGGAATCTAGCACTGAGGCAATCTGATGATCATCAACCCCCTCCACACTGACCGCAACATATATGCGCTGGTTCACCTGCACTTCCATCATCCCAACATAGGGATTTAGGAATGTGGGATCCTGGTATGGAGTCATTCTGACGAAGTATGTACCCTGGCCTTCTGGGAGTTGCCTGCTTACCACACTATGAATCGTATATATTCATACTGATTACAATCACAAGCACTTGCAGAGTGTCTCTGTGATAACACTGTAGTATTGTAAAGTATTGGTAAACTAGAGAAAAATTCTTCGAGCTGACAAAATTTGCAAAATGCATAGACAAAATGACAACACCGATACATATTTCATGCTACATTGTTACACACATCTAATACATACTACATCACTTACTACAGCTGGTGCACCAAAATTTCTTTTGTGACAGATCTTTTCTTTAGTTTAGTTCTTTGGAACAGTGTACACTGCAGCAAAAGCAAATATCTGTCTGAGGGTTCCTCTTACTGATATCACTGACAGGTAGTTTTACAGAATACAAGACTTTAATTTCTGCTCTTAGACAGTCTGAAATCTGATCTTACCTCTCTACAACATAGATGCCGACAGGCATGGAGAGAGTCTGAACGATTGGGTACACACAAGTGAAGTTTAGATGCAACTCCCTCCCTCGATTAATGACACCTCCAGATATGTACGCTAGAGCCTGGATGGAGTTCTCATAGATGAAGTGGGTACCATTACTCTGTGAATGAGATATGGGTAAAAATTTAAATCATAACAGTATCATAACATATCAGTAAAAATAAAAAATTACACCCTCTCTATAAGCTTAATGTGAATACAGCAGCAAACTTGAACAGTTAATTTGACTGTTGTTTGGATGAATCGGAGATCAGGTGACCGATATTTAAACTTGTTTGTCATGAATAAGATGGGTGTCTGAGTGGCATACTCTCAGAGTGGTTCCACAGGCATGCTCATTTCTGTCAAACTGAAACTCCACCCTCCCATCTCGGACTATCCCAGTGCAGTTGGGATCGTTAAGGTGCAGTGTTTGAGCAGGAAACCCAGCTTCAAAAAGCTGACAACGGGACAACGAGACCATGCCAGTGCTGCAGGACTCAATAAAATCTGATTGGGAGAGAGAGAGAAAGAAATTACACAGAGACAAAGAAGGAGGAGAAATATGGTTAGGGAGAGAGAAAGATGGAAAGGTCATTAAACACATCATTAAACACAGATATATTAACATATTAATATTCTCTGAAACATTATTTTTTATCTGTTCTATATTGTGGATTTTTTTTACCATAATTTTCAGGACGGGACTGTGGTTGACCATCTCCACATAAACAGCCATACAAACCAAGTCTCTCCCCACACACCTCAGTGTCTGCACAGGTGAGACTGTCGCAAGGGTCTAGATGGAAAGAATGTGAGAGAGGAAGAAATATATGCCACAAAACAATAGAATAAATAGAATAATGAATAAATCTTCACACGTTGAACTCTTGACTTACAACAAGGGGCATTGCAGTTGTTTGACAGGATAAGTTTCCACCAATTTCTAAACAACCCTTCACTACAATGGTTCAGGTTTAAAAGTTAGACAATGAAATTAAGTTTAAATGGATTTACATTTTTTCATTGTCATCATCAGGCACTTTTCTTTACTGGCAAGAGTGCCTTAAAACCTGTTGAACAAGGTAGTTTTGTATTTCCCAATCATGTACAGGATCACATTTAGCTTATGTCCTCCAGCTAAAAAGAACCTTTCATGACATGTCATACTCTGAGTATTTGCTGTGAGACATATTTCAAGTGGCCCGAAAAAAACAACAAAAAAAAAACAGGCACATGGTAAGACAAAAGAACCCAAATGAACCAAGAAGAAAGACAATTGTAGACTTTTAAGAGATCATGAAAATAAATGAATGAAAACTATGTTTGGTAGTGTGAATGGTATTATGACTGGCCCAGAGAGAGTAGTGGTAGTGTATGAAGGACATTGGTTTGTGTTACAGCCTGCACCTTATCTTTGGACTTTTAGTTTGAAATGTCTTGTGCTCCTGTTCCGTGTGTGTTTCCACCCCTCACCTGATCCTGTTTGTTGCATTTATTAACCTCGTTCTCCCCTTGTTAAGTTCATCCAATCATGTTTGCCCTGTTTATTTCTCCTCTTGTATTTAAGCCCTTGTGTTTGACCTGTCCTTTGTCTATCGTTGTTTGTGTTTGTATGCACACTGTTAGGCTGCACCTTTTTTGTTATTGGCCTCTGTTCCTGTTTGCACCTGTTTCTTTATCTTCACTTTGTAAAGTCCTCCTTTTTGTCACCACCATCTTTGTGTCTTGCGCTTGGGTCCTGCACCACTCCACGCCATGACAGTTTGAAACTTAAAGCTGATATTACATCTATTTTATATAGATTTTTATCACCCATGTTAATACTGTAATAACAATTTTATGTGTCTTATTTAAAGGGAAATTCTGGAAAACATGATGTGGATGACAATTGAATAAATAGTCAGCCCATATGTATCTGCTGAAATGTTTTTTTTAAATGTTGATGACCTGAAAAGGGCATTTTGTATTGCCTGCATTTGAAATAAAGAAAAGAAAAGGAAAACTGCTAATGCTTGCAATCTGGTTTCAGCAGAAAGCTGCAGGTTGGCCACGCAGTATTCAGACACTGGATGAATAACTTGTTAATCTAGCCTGGCAACATTAAAATTGTCCCTATGGAATGCAGCCTCACCAGGTTCTACATGTCTCCATGGGTTCTGTGTTTTTGTTTCATTGCTCTACATTCTGGACAATATTGCGGACCTGGGCTATTCAGTGACAAAGTTAACTGGGACAGATTTCAGAATCATCCCTTTTTCATGGGCCACAGTCTTTTGGTCGCCTACTCACATACTGACTTTGTGTAGCTAAAAGAGTAAGAGTGCAAAGAGTGATTATGTATGATAAAGCTGTTCTACTGCATATATCAGCACTCATGAAATACCTCTTGCCTATAAAATCACTCCACTGGATTTAACTGTTGTATAATGAGAATTTGACTGTGATCACCTCTGGGTCACTTGATGCCACTTTTGAGCTGGATTTAGCTTGCAGGCCAGGTCTGTTCTAGACCTTCATAAATTATTATCTAGCCACCATGTATCTATGCTCCAATTTTGTAAAGGAATGCATGGAATAAAATATATTTAATGGTATAATCTTTTGAATAAGCAGAAGAGAAGAGTACCAATTTTAGCTTAAAACCTATTTTTACAGAGTTTACAGAATTTTCATTAGTTGTAGTGTTTAGGCTACTGCCACAATCTGTTTTTGAACAAGGTGACAGAGAGAAAGGATGATATACAACTTAGCATTGACAACTCATCAGTGACAACTCAATAAACTCATATATGTTCCATCTGCTTGATAAAAAAAGTAGATCCACTGTTTTCAATAACATAATTAAAATAGAAAAAATAAACATTTTAGCTAAAGGTTAAGTTATAGCTAGACAATGAGTTAAACTGATGTAATTCTCCTTCTCCTGCATAACTGATGCTTGCATATCTTGGGCACAGACCTTGTCTAAATCATGGAACTACAGCCTTAAATGAGGTCCTCTGACATCAAATTAAATAGCTATATATATATATATATATATATATATATATATATATATATATATATATATATGTATTATAACACACAAACGTGCACACACACACATATACATACATACATGCGTGTGTGTGTGTGTATATATATATATATATGTATATATATATATATATATATATATATATATATACATATAGATAGATAGATAGATAGATAAATAGATAGATAGAGAGAGAGAGAGAGAGAGAGAGAGAGAGAGAGAGAGAGATCAGTTTTGGAAAAGTTGGACAGCTACATTTGGTGAAATGTCATACCTGATGGTGGGGAGGTCGTTGTTGTGGTTGGTTGTGAACTAGCCCTTCTTCTTGTGACAATGGTTGGATGAGGAGTTGTGGTTGTCGTAGTTGATCGGGATGTTGTGGTAATTGTTGGTCGAGTGGTGGTAGTTGTTGTTGGAGATGCAGTTGTGGTAGTGTTTGGTCGAGTTGTGGTAGTTGTTGGGTGAGTTGTGGTGGTAGTAGTGGTTGTTGGAGATGTAGTTGTGGTAGTGTTTGGTCGAGTTGTGGTAGTTGTTGGGTGAGTTGTGGTGGTTGTAGTTGTGGTAGTTGTTGGGTGAGTTGTGGTAGTTGTTGGGTGAGTTGTGGTGGTAGTAGTGGTTGTTGGAGATGTAGTTGTGGTAGTGTTTGGTCGAGTTGTGGTGGTTGTAGTTGTGGTTGTTGGAGATGTAGTTGTGTCAGTAGTGGTTGTTGGTGATGTAGCTGTGGTAGTGTTTGGTCGAGTTGTGCTGGTTGTGGTTGTAGTTGTTGGAGATGTAGTTGTGGTAGTGTTTGGTCGAGTTGTGGTAGTTGTTGGATGAGTTGTGGTGGTTGTAGTTGTGGTAGTTGTTGGGAGAGTTATGGTGGTTGTAGTGGTTGTTGGAGATGTAGTTGTGGTAGTTGTTGGGTGAGTTGTGGTGGTTGTAGTGGTTGGTGGAGATATTGTTGTGGTAGTGTTTGGTCGAGTTGTGGTAGTTGTTGGATGAGTTGTGGTGGTTGTAGTTGTGGTAGTTGTTGGGTGAGTTGTGGTGGTTGTAGTGGTTGGTGGAGATATTGTTGTGGTAGTGTTTGGTCGAGTTGTGGTAGTTGTTGGATGAGTTGTGGTGGTTGTAGTTGTGGTAGTTGTTGGGTGAATTGTGGTGGTAGTAGTGGTTGTTGGGGATGCAGTTGTGGTAGTGTTTGGTTGAGTTGTGGTAGTTGTTGGATGAGTTGTGGTGGTTGTAGTTGTGGTAGTTGTTGGGTGAGTTGTGGTGGTTGTAGTGGTTGGTGGGGATATTGTTGTGGTAGTGTTTGGTCGAGTTGTGGTAGTTGTTGGGTGAGTTGTGGTGGTTGTGGTGGTCGATGGAGATGTGGTTGTGTTAGTGTTTGGTTGAGTTGTAGTGGTTGTGGTGGTTGTTGGAGATGTAGTTGTGTTAGTGTTTGGTTGAATTGTGGTAGTTGTTGGGTGAATTGTGGTGGTAGTAGTGGTTGTTGGGGATGCAGTTGTGGTAGTGTTTGGTCGAGTTGTGGTAGTTGTTGGATGAGTTGTGGTGGTTGTAGTTGTGGTAGTTGTTGGGTGCGTTGTGGTGGTTGTAGTGGTTGGTGGAGATGTAGTTGTGTTAGTGTTTGGTTGAGTTGTGGTAGTTGTTGGGAGAGTTGTGGTGGTAGTAGTGGTTGTTGGAGATGTAGTTGTGGTAGTGTTTGGTTGAGTTGTGGTAGTTGTTGGGTGAGTTGTGGTGGTTGTGGTGGTCGATGGAGATGTGGTTGTGTTAGTGTTTGGTTGAGTTGTAGTGGTTGTGGTGGTTGTTGGAGATGTAGTTGTGTTAGTGTTTGGTTGAATTGTGGTAGTCGTTGGGTGAATTGTGGTGGTAGTAGTGGTTGTTGGGGATGCAGTTGTGGTAGTGTTTGGTCGAGTTGTGGTAGTTGTTGGATGAGTTGTGGTGGTTGTAGTTGTGGTAGTTGTTGGGTGCGTTGTGGTGGTTGTAGTGGTTGGTGGAGATGTAGTTGTGTTAGTGTTTGGTTGAGTTGTGGTAGTTGTTGGGAGAGTTGTGGTGGTAGTAGTGGTTGTTGGAGATGTAGTTGTGTTAGTGTTTGGTTGAGTTGTAGTGGTTGTAGTGGTTGTTGGAGATGTAGTTGTGTTAGTGTTTGGTTGAGTTGTGGTAGTTGTTGGATGAGTTGTGGTGGTAGTAGTGGTTGTTGGAGATGTAGTTGTGGTAGTGTTTGGTTGAGTTGTGGTAGTTGTTGGGTGAGTTGTGGTGGTTGTAGTGGTTGTTGGAGATGTAGTTGTGGTAGTGTTTGGTCGAGTTGTGGTAGTTGTTGGGAGAGTTATGGTGGTTGTAGTGGTTGGTGGAGATGTAGTTGTGGTAGTGTTTGGTCGAGTTGTGGTAGTTGTTGGATGAGTTGTGGTGGTTGTGGTGGTAGATGGAGATGTAGTTGTGTTAGTGTTTGGTCGAGTTGTGGTAGCTGTTGGGTGAGTTATGGTGGTTGTAGCGGTTGGTGGAGATGTAGTTGTGGTAGTGTTTGGTCGAGTTGTGGTAGTTGTTGGGAGAGTTATGGTGGTTGTAGTGGTTGTTGGAGATGTAGTTGTGGTAGTGTTTGGTCGAGTTGTGGTGGTTGTAGTGGTTGGTGGAGATGTAGTTGTGGTAGTGTTTGGTTGAGTTGTGGTAGTTGTTGGGTGAGTTGTGGTGGTTGTAGTGGTTGATGGAGATGTAGTTGTGTTAGTGTTTGGTTGAGTTGTGGTGGTTGTGGTGGTTGATGGAGATGTAGTTGTGTTAGTGTTTGGTTGAGTAGTAGTGGTTGTAGTGGTTGTTGGAGATGTAGTTGTGGTAGTGTTTGGTTGAGTTGTGGTAGTTGTTGGGTGAGTTGTGGTGGATGTAATGGTTGTTGGAGATGTAGTTGTGGTAGTGTTTGGTCGAGTTGTGGGCAAGTGTGTGGTTGTAGTTGTAGGAGATGTAGTTGTGGTAGTTGTTGGGCGAGTTGTGGTGGTCGTGGTGGTTGATGGAGATGTCGTTGTAGTAGTGTTTGGTTGAGTTGTGGTGGTTGTAGTTGTAGTTGGAGATGTAGTTGTGTTGGTGTTGGGTTGAGTTGTGGTAATTGTTGGGTGAGTTGTGGTAGTTGTTGGGTGAGTTGTGGTGGTTGTGGTGGTTGATGGAGATGTAGTTGTGGTAGTGTTTGGTTGAATTATGATGATTGTAGTGGTTGATGGAGATGTAGTTGTGGTAGTGTTTGGTCGAGTTGTGGTGGTTGTAGTTGTGGTTACTGCAGATGCAGTTGTGGTAGTTGTTGGGTGAGTAGTGGTAGTTGTTGGGAGAGTTGTGGTGGTTGTAGTTGTGGTTGTGTTTGGTTGAGTTATGGTGGTTGTAGTTGTATTTGATGGAGATGTAGTTGTGGTAGTTGTTGGGTGAGTTGTGGTAGTTGTTGGGTGAGTTGTGGTGGTGTTTGGTTGAGTTGTGGTAGTTATAGTGGAGGGCTGAGATGTGGTTGTGGAACTGGTCGGTTGAGGTCGTGTTGTGGTAGTTGTTGGATGTGATGTGTTGGTTGTAGTTGTTGATGGAGATGAAGCTGATGAAGCGTTCTCAGAATCTGTTGACAGAGATATGGTTGATAATCTTAGAGGACAAATATAACAATAAAAAAATGTATAATAAAACAAAACCTGATAATTCACCGATTTACATATTCAGTTTTGAGTTTTTTGGTAGGGCAGTGCAGGTTTTCATTCTCAATTGCTCTGTATTGTGCACATATTTCCATTAATCCTAACAACAATTGGCCTCTTCTGCTGATGACACCTTCCCAGTATGACAGTAATATCACCGTAATACAGAAGAGATGGTATTACCTGGCTAGAATTCAGTGTTTTGTTTGTGTCATACATACTACTTAGCATTTAGGCCGAAAAGCTTTACGAAGTCTCACTGGACCACATGACTTTCTGCCACATATCTGTAGTACCTTCTAGGTGATGTTTTGCTATTTGTTAGTGAGGCTGTTTTTCAGCCTGGGCTTCTTCCTTGCCACTTTTCCATACAGGCCCCATTTGGGAAAAGCCTCGGAGATTTCTAATACATGAGTATGATCTTCCTTCAAGGCCATTGACTTCTGTATCTCATCTAGAGTCACAGTTGGCCTTCAAGCAGTTTCCTTAAACTGCACTTGTCTTGTCAGGCAACTAAATTTACTAAGTTGGCCCGATCTAAGCCATTTGGTGACATGTTCATATTTGTTCTAATTCTGTACGATGGAAGAAGCTGAACACCAAGGATGTTCAGTCCCTTTAAAATGGTTTTGTGCACTTTCCCAGATTTCTGCTTGTCTACAGTAATGTCACAGATTTGTGTAGGATGCTCGTTCACTTTCACTCTTTTTTTTAAGTCTCTATAATGCTGTTGGACCATCAATAGAAACACGGATTGAATGTTTTTCTAGGACACTATGCATGGGAACAGCAATGCAATGTAAATGAAATAATATTGGCATCATAATGGTATCATTCATCAGAGAAAAGACATAAACAGTATAAGCATGATGACTGCAGGATTATTTTAAGTTTTAAAAAGAATACATACGAGAGTTTAGAATAAGAGACCTGGATGTAATCCCTGGAAATAAAAAGAGGAAAAACAAAATCATGAGAATTATTTGAATCACAGATTCATAACTGATAAAGTGTAAAATTACAGTGTTTCATCATATGCCTATAGAAAAAGGATTGTCTCACTGCTGTAGCAGAAGAAATGCAAAGTGTTCATGCAATTCTCATCTGTCCATTTGCCCCCATCCGCATAAGACACTGCAGTGCAATGCTCTCTTCCACCAACACTGTTGGGCTCCCCAAATTTCCAGTTTCTGAATAAGGACCTGCTGTGGTCTGACCATGTTCTGATTCTGTGGAGACCAATCCACACTAAGTTTCCTCCTGTCAGTGCTGTGAGCAGTTGGTTTTCTTGTTCGTTCCTTACACTTGCCAGATCTGTGTAATGTGCTCTGCAGTAGTGCTGAGCAGCTTTCCAGGTTTTCAGGGTAGTGACCAGAACATACTGCTCACTGGCTTCTTTTCTCCCTGGACAAGATGAACACATAATGGAAGATTAGTCTCCAGTGTCTGATTTGTCTTGCCTTGGAGATAAACAATTAAAAAGAGGTTGCTCACACTTTTATCACATTCAAATGTACTCTTGTTTGGCTATTATTTGCATGTTGGTTAAAAGGATGCTGAGATAAATAGACTGCAAAGTATAAAGTATATTATATCTAAATCATAGTTCTATTACGTTTAAGCTCATATTAAGACCTACCTGTCTATTATAACGAATGTCCAACATTATGTACATAGTGTCAGTTAAAATCACCCCACTGATTAAACAAATGTTAGTTGTAAGTAGTGTTGCAAAAAGCTTCATTTCAAGACTCCCTAGCACTGAAAGAAATTATCCATGTTACTAAATGTATAAATAAAGTTATGACAGATATTGTAACCCAATAAGTGACATGAAAATCATATCATCATAATGTTCAATTGATAATGAAGAAGATTAAGTATCTTTTATCAGCTATGTGGCAGTCAAAGTTAAACTGTCACCTGACAGAGACACATTAGACATTATCAGACACGTTTCCAAATTTATACCTGCTCCCATTTACAAAGTTTGTTTTATAAAACTGGCATTTCATGATCTAAACAAAATCCCAGCATTTCCACTGCAATTAAGAAGAGCACTAATTTGCTTTGAGGTGAAAATATGTGTTAAATATGCTCTCATTCTTTCACTTTCATTCAGAAAATTAAAAAATGCTCTTAATGTGGACATGATCACAAACAATGCTAGCATTAAAGAGGCTCACCATCATAGCATATGAACTCTGCATAGTACTGGTCACAGTTTTCATTCCACCACAGGCCATCCCACATGAAAGCACACATCTTCAGCCCAGAGGAATGGCCTGGTGTAACGCCCCAATTCCGGAATTCTGTCTCTCCATCCCTGTAGAACTGAGTGTCTGTCAGGGACCATCTCCAGCTGTTTGGGTCATCATACAGTCCAATCCAAGCCATGCCATTGTGGTCATGGTGAACAGTGTCCAGTAACCTGTTCATGTCTTCGATGCTATCAACAGTGGCCAAGTCATTGTATGTCTCTCTGCAATACCTCTGAGCCTCAGCCCAGGTCTTAGGTGCAGTTACATAATGATACTGATGGGGGCAGCATGAGGAAATGGTGCAGAGCACTGTATGAAATACAAAATGTTTCAGTAAACACACATTATTTTTCTCACTGTCTAACTGGAAGTTTGCAAAAAAGAATACTATAATTATTTCAAAATAACATGAACAATATTCATTAATATTAATATTATTTTGTAATATATGAATTAAGGATAATTGATATTAATTATCAAGTGTAAGATTCGGCTGCCAACTTTCAATTTCGACTGAGCACCTGTTCAAATTTCTGATTTCAAAATACATAGTTCAACATTTATGTAAAGCACCAAGTCTGTTTTTTTTTTTACAACTACAGACACCAAACAGTAATAAATACTATAACATTTTAATTTGTAAAAAATAATAAATAAATAAATAAAAATCCGTATATGTAATACCTTTTACTGACCTGAGAAAAACAATAGGACAAGCATGACTGAAGGCAAATCTAGCAGAAGAACGTGAGGGTTGGGAATCTATATATGGGAACAAAAAGGAAGATATATACATCTCTCAAAATCTCTCTCAAAATCAATTTAAAATTCATAAGGCCATTACAATATCAATGTAAGACCTAATGGTGCATAATCACCTTCTCTGTTATCAAAGTAAATCAAAATAAAACTTTCAAGGTATCTATAATAATGTATTTGACAATTTGTTAAAGCTAAAATACTATTTTTGATGTTGATCTTACCAGTGATCTGGATAAATCCAGAGAGAGTCTTCCTTCGGTGGTACTCGCTCTGCTTTTCTCGTCAAAGTGACTTTGTCACAAGTTAAGTAGTGAGATTTGAAGTGTCAGCAGGAGCGAAACTCTATAACAAGACTATTTCCAAACCAGACCTGCGTGAATAGATTTCTGTTATATTCAGTGCTACGTCTGTCAGCTTATGTCTGTCATTATCTGTAAAAGAATGATAATTGATGCTGATTTGCATATATTTGGCTAAAACATGCATGCCTGATGTCAGGCCTCTTCACCATACAATCCTATTCTTCATACGTATGATGCATTACTGACATGATATGAACTGTTTTGCACTTACAAAGTGCTTTGGGCTATATGGACAAGGTTTGCATTTAGTGTTCAAAATCACGATATTTTAAGAACCTTGATCCCCTTTAAACTCGCTTTTCAGCTTGTCTTAAGCAACATGACATGAATGATTTGGTTTCTGTGTGTGAAGAATGAATGGCCTCTGTAACGTGGACTCGCGATCCTCCATGTGCCCTCACTTTTCCAGATTACAGTTTGCATGGGCATGTGAAGCAGACCGGGTCTGAGGGCACCTACATACCAATGAGTACTACCATTTTGATATAGTACCAGTTAAAAGGTGCTGCTTTGATGATATGGAACAATCCATTATCGCTAATTTAACCTCCCTCCCCCTTGTGTCCTCGGCCTTGATGTGGGTACAGGTCACATATACCCCTAGTTGTGTCCTTGCCTGTTTACAAAGCAACATTCAATGTTATTACAAAAAAGTCAGTCTTAGTTTTGCCTGTCTTAGATCAAGACACACTGAAAAATGGATCCCAGGGTTCCCACAAGGAGATGCCACAATGTCACAAGACTATTTTGGTTTGACACAGAGGTCTTTCATAATGAGTTTGGTTTGTAGGACATAGGCAATGTCACGTCCTCATGCCCTTTCCCATCCAACTAAGCCGATCTGCGCTTGGCTTCTCCAGTTTACTAATCACTGCACTTATCATCTAATCATTGTGTGCACCCATTCCTGATTCCTCTGCTCATTAATCACATGTGTTTATAATATTTCTGTTGTTTCCATGTGTTCTCTGAAAATCAGACCTCTGCCCTTTTCACTCAAGTTCTGCTTCTAATAAACACCTTTGCTCAGTGAGTGCATCCAGTCTCCCAAGCTGTTTGATCCTTATTACTGAGCTGAGTTCACAGCAGAAATATCTTGTGAATTTCATGCCTTTGTCTATGGCTTAACATGAGTACCTGAGATGTCTGGAAGGCAGATTTCAGTCTAATGTGGCAAAAGCGTCCCATGACAGACACACAATGACAGCTGCAATAATACTAGGGTAATGGCTGACTCATGCATATTGAGCCCCAATTCTGTCCTCAGCATCCCAACTCTGTCAGGTAATGCACAATTGGCCCTTTCCAAGTTTTGCTACATTCTAGACTGCTGCGTCGAAATGACACAGATTCAGGAAAAATATTAGTCCAGTTATCATGTTAGTTTCATTTAAAATAGGGTGAAAACTTTTAAAATGTACAGCGTCAGTGAATCTTCATCTATGTTAAATGAGTTTTCAGCAGCTTCGATTTCAGTGAAAAGCAGTGACATTGAAAATTAAGGCTGACAATTTCTAGTAATATGCGTTATTTTTGTAATTTATTTTTCACCCAACAATCATGGCTGTATTTGTTTTATTTTTTCAAAATTGAGAAATGAATTTCAAATTCCATTGCAGCAATTTCTGCTGTCATCGTGTAACCAAAATACTTTTCTATGCCCCAGGCAGTGGAGATACAAAATATGAATTATCACATTCTGTACATTCACTCCAGTGTAAAAAACAAGATAAATGCATTTTAATGACAGACAAGAACAATGCTTTGGTTTTCATTATTGCTGCTGTCTGAACTTTAGAAGGTCAAATATTCATTTCACTATACTTGACACACCAGTTGGTTTTCCTCTGTGAGAGTCATCTCAATGACATTGCATGTAATGAATTCTTCTCATTCGGATGGAATTATCATTGCCTTTCACTGGCGGCCTAACTGCTGTTTTATTTCTGTTCTCTAGCTATGGGTTGTGACACACCTGCTTTTCAGTCTCATCACATTCATTTTTTGTGTAAAGAATTGATATGAATGTCATTTCTGATCTAAATGATGTTGAAACAAAGAGGGGAAAAAAACAAAGAGATAGGACACACTGAGGTCATATTTGCCATTTTTAGACTATGGGAGTTGAATGGAAGTGACAGTTTGATATGCTCATCTTTATCTCAGATTCAGCAGGCAATCATACAGATTTCTTTGTATATCAATGCTCTTCTTTTTGTGACTTATATGTAGCTATAAGAGTATTTTGTCAGATTTATATAAATGAAAAATAAAAATCAGATAAAACTATTGGAACCTCACCGATTAATGTTTGACAGAAGCACATTTAGCTGTGTGTTTGCAATCTCTACCAATCTTTCTAAATTCAAATCTATCCATTTTTGACCTTTCTTTCTTTTCTTTTTCCTGTTTTGGTACCTGTTAGACCATTGAAGGACAGACCCAAATTGTATGCACATTGAAATGTAGGCCTTGTCATTTCCCCAAACATTCCCAATCATTCTCTGACAAAAGAGACATAACATGAGGGTGTAAAGATTATTTCAAGATCTGGACTGTGACACACATTGATTAACACCTTGTGCCACGCAGAACCTTTTCTTATTACAGTTTATCAGATACTTTACTGTAACATGAAGGTAATGAGAGCATATTAAATCAGTTTTAAGTTTGTCTGTGTTATCCAGAGTTACCAATGAGACTTTGTACACCTTAAAGTTGTCTTCTATCGAGAAACCAGCAGCATTCAGGTCACAAAATATGTACATAACTATTTAAAGCTAAACACTCTTTCAGTCAGATAATATTCCTGTGCAACAGGATGTTCAGCCTGAGAGGAATTTGTTCAGCTAAAATCAGATTTGCCCCAGATGAGTCCTGCTAATAGGTGTTCTACCGGTCCACATAATTACAGCCAGTACATATAAGAACAGTTCTTGAAATATCTAGAAATATCTAGAAAAAAAAAAACCAGTCCCACATTCAAAAGTTAACTATCTCTGTCCTCATAAGAAAAATTGTAAACAGTAATCCACTTTTAACCACATGACCAAAGACAATGATTTCAGAAATTGTTTTTACTCACAGATGTGCTCTTTCACCCAGCTGATATTAGTGAGCAATTGTCACGAAAGACATGCACGATTTTGAGTTAAACTCATTTATGATTTCTGCTGCTATATCTTTGAGGCTGTAATTACTGCCCCATGTCCACAGTAGCAATTCTATGACACCGTACCATACAAGAGCTTGACTACCATTCTAATGTTAAACATAACAGATACAAATCATAATTATGACACTTTTATGATGATACCATTGATTGATTTATTGATTCATTCATTCATGAATTTGATCTTGTTCACAGATGTTTTAAGAAAAGATACCTAGGACAGCTTCGGTTTTTTTTAAGTTTTTGTGTTTGTGAGAATGTCCCTGTGGGCCCCTACTTTATCCTATCCTGGTATCATGGTTACTGTGAACAGAGCTCTATAAATCAAATTAAATTCAAAGTGTTTTTAGTTATTTAGTGGTTGTACAACAGAGCCTGAATTATTGTATACTTCAGATTAAAATAATATTTGTCAAACCTTCTACACCCATGATCAAAAACAGAAAAACATGAATTAGATCAAAAACACATTAGTGTTGAATTTTTATCTATATTTGGTAGATGATGTTATGTAGTCTTATTTTAGTTGAATGTTTTTTGTCAATCGTGCTGACAAGTGCTTTCTTATTTCTTCACTTCTCCTTTGCAGATTTCTTTACATACAGCATCACTAGGAGCATGGTTGAGCACCTTGTGGGTGTCCTACGTATTGCAGGGGTGTTAATTCACAGTCAAAATAAATACTAGCAAAAGCACTCATGACAGTGTGGTATGAGAAGCTGATCATTCTCTCTCCCAGTCTTTAGTACGTTTGTAGCCAGGTGTCCTGCCTGGTCTGCTTTGTCTCTTTTTAAAAGTCACAGCAGGTAGACAGCTCGTGCATAGAATACGCATAGTTTTGAAATATGAGCACTATATATGAGCAGCTTTACTGGTGATTTGTAATTGTACAGTGTGATGGTAGTCTGTCACTGTATATCACATGAAGTTTGTTTAACACCATCGTCTTCTGCAAGTTAAGATAAAACAGAAAACAGTCAAACAGATTAATGCCCATCTAGCTATTCATAGTCCACTTATTGTTGTTTAAGTTAACTAGTATCCATTTGTTTTTTCTTGCAATGTGTATGATAGCGAGTGATCTACTGATCAAAATTTAAAACAGCCTATACACATCATTTTTTTTTAAACGTTACCAGAGCTCTGTAAAACATTTCAGGTGCCCGAGGCGCCTGGATCTTCTAGAAATGTGGGCTAAGCTAGGCGGGGTCCTCATCTTTGAATGTGAAAAAAATCTTCTATTGTTTTGTAAATGCTTTAGAGGAAACTCAATGACTGCAAAGCCAAAACTTTGCTACTAATGGTGAGTATTGGAGCAATATGTTGTTTATACATATCTCGTGGCAGCATGGTGATGTAGTTGTTAGCATTATTGCCTTGAATAAGTGGGGCTCTGGGTTTGAGTCCTGGCTCTGGAGACCTCTCTGTGTGGTCTGCATGTTCTCCCTGTATTTGGTTTCCTCCTGTAAATTAACAAATTAACTGCCTCTGAACTGGTCATCCAGCAGATCATGGGATTCCATCAGTTTGCTTAATTAAAATCTAATTACACTGGTATATGCAAACCCATAAAGTCCACAAAGTCCATGTTGCAAATACATCCACACACCTAGAATTTGTATGTGTGTGTGTGTGTGTGTGTGTGTGTCAGCACCACTATAAAAGAGAGCAACACATGTTATCTGAGAAAGCTGATCACTGGAATTCTGGATGAGAGCAAGAGAGAGAGAGAGAGAGAGAGAGAGAGAGAGAGAGAGACGGACTACCTAGTCTGCAGTCCGATTCTAATCATTCCACTTGTATGCAAAATTTCTTTCTCTTTCAGATATGAAAGCGACCTGAAGTGAGTGGTTTAGGAAGATCATCAAAAGCTGTTGTTGGAAGAGATACAAAATTGTGGGGAAACTTACTTTCCACATTCCTTTAACTCCAATTTTAGCATGAAAGTATTGCATGAGATGTGGAATGTAATTGTTTGTAACTGGTGGAAACAGAAGGTGATTCAGGGAAAGCTATGTAATTTCAGTATTTATTGAAAAATTAGATTATTAAAATGCAAAATTCCAGGTTCAAGTACCACATAAGTGTTTAGCACATGAGATTCTTCATGAGATTCTGATTCTTCATCTGATTAATATTCTTGCTGTGTTGTTGGTATTAGGTCTTCTCTTTTTGTTCTTATCCATCCTATGAGATAATTTTGCTACATCTTTGTGCATTGTCCTGTTCACCTCTGTTATGTTTTCCATCACTGTTTTTGTTTGTTTGTTTGTAAATTATAAGCATGTTTGGAATGTCAAATGGTCCTTTTTGGCAGAACGGAAAATATTACAAACTTCATTAGTTAATCTGTAAAAAACTCTCCTACAAGCTTTTAAATTATATATACTCCTTTAAGGATACGTACTTAAAAATGCTTGTGTTACAGGTTTAGAAAATTCAAATTCTAACTTTCTATGGGCCTGTTCCATAAACATCTCTTTCTGAACTTCGTTTACACTGCAGTTGTTACATCACTCGGCTGAAAAATCCAACGCTTGTAAATTTAGGTGTTTTTGACACCACTTACTTCTGTGGCGCTCTACCAGATCAGCATTATGCTTACACCTCAGCCAAGAGCAAACTAATGCTGACTAAAAGTAGTAGGCTAGGAGCACACGATAAAAAAAATTGCGAGTGACAGATGTTTGTGGAGGGGCTCCATGTTCACCATAGCATGTTAGTACCTGACAAAGCGCAGAGCGCTACAGTTCAGGATGTCTGCAGGATCTGGAAATACCGAGTCAACGCGAAACCCTTCAACCAGTGACACTCTTAACAGTTCTGCCATAAAAGCTTTCGTGTCCGGGATTTCACAGCAGGGAACACAAACACCAAGACTGGATGAAGGCGCTGCCATCAGCTCCCTGTAGCCATGTCTCTCGTGCTGCTCACGTGGTAGCTCATCGGGGCATGGAACCCACTCCAGTTTGAGGTTGTTTTGCCGCGCGTTGCCAGGCTGCGGTGCTACTGGACCTTCGCGTGTACGGTACAAGAAGCTTGAGCACAGCAACTCAATGAATGCATGCGATGTGCAGAAAATGTTGGCTGTGTACACCCGAACAGCACATGACCGCAGCTCGTAGTTCTCTGGACCACGCTTTAAATTGAAGTGCAAGACACGTACAAGGCTGTCAACATTAGCATTCATCATAGCACCACGCCTGTTTGACCCTCTTGGGCTAGCCTCATGCCTTCGGATCTCCTCGAGCAGTGGCCGGATTTGAAAAAAGTCCGCCTCACGCTTGAGGATTGACAACTCTGTGAAATCGTCCGGCAAGTCAAGGCTATTAGACCTGAGGTAGTTCAGGATGTACCGGAATACTTTACCGTCTCGATCAATAAAGAAGTTTCCGCGTTTGTCTCGGAGCAACGGAATCTGTCCAGTGAACATCGCGCCAAGCATAGAGTCTCGACAGCGCGTGAGTGTGTCCAAAGTTGTCATATACACTTCACCTCCTACGTTGACAGATACTGGGTCCTGCGGGGAGTTACTGTCTGGCATCGTAGCGTTCAGCATCCAAAATGGGCCGAAAACACTTAAGAGATTATAGTGCACGCAGTTCCGCAGATTTTTAAAAACTAATTTAACTCAATCTGATTTTTTTTTTTTTTGTTAAACGCAACTAAAAGGACAAGTAACGAGCAAGTCGAGGTTCAAAGCATTTTCCTCAGAGGACCACTTGCAATGGCAGTCTTCACTGCTTCATCACTTTCCCAAGTCATACCTTTTTTTCTCCTCCTTTTCTTTATCCCAAAGTTAGTGTATTCCTCCCATTGCCTCCCATTTGTTCATATGAAGCCAGCTGACTCTGATTGGGTCACAGAGATTTTGTTTCTGGAGGACATTTGTTGACTTGAGTTGCATGCCAATGACCACACAAAGCTGCCTCTGGCTGCCAGTTTCCTCAGCTAAAAACAAGCATATTCCACTGTTGCTAGTGAACACCACAATAGCAATGAATGGGAAGCTATCCGTGCCTGTCAGTGAAATTCACGCTCTGTGAAACTAAGTGTGTGTGTGTGTGTGTCAGGAGAGTGAGGGTGGGAGAGACAGAAGCTGCAGTGAAAGAGGCTGCAATGCTTTATTGTTTGCATTAACCCTTTACAGTTAGAGTTGCTTAATAATAAATCCTCATAATTTAATTCCATTCCTATTTTTGCAAAGTTACTAGTGGTATAACATTTTGCTTTTGAAACTGGTCCGGTTTTGGTTTTCTTGACTTAGATATAAACTTTTTATTTATACAAAAAAAAAAAAGTTTTTTATGCCATTTTGAGCGTTTGTCTCAATCAGTTAACAGTGAGCACAAAGCTCTCACACACAGTGGGACAAAGGGCTGTTTCTAGCATTGTTTATTTTAGGTAATGACTAGGCCACTGGATGAGACTTTGCAGACATAGCGGTACTTCCGAGAGCAGTGATCATCATTATACCTTCCATCACGATGAAAATGTGCACAGTCTTCACCCCCTCCCAAACCATGAGCGCGCCAGTTATCTGGTTGGCCTGGCATCCACTCACTGAAAAAAACACAGACATACACTTACATTGTCAATCACAGCATAGGCCTACAAATGCAGTACACACTGAATCACCACACATTCAGTCAAACCTAAATTGCAAATCCATTGAACTGAACACTAAATAATTCACATGCAAATTTTTAAACCTTTCTGTCTCTGTCTCTCTTTTGCTCTCTCTCTCTCTCTCTCTCTCTCTTTCTCCCTATACCTTCTGTCTAGCTTGTATGTGGTTCCATCCACCCATTTCCACTCTTGATCCTCTTCATCAGTCAAACCAAGCCAGTAATACAATGGCATTGTCCTGCTAACCACAAACCGCTGAGAAAAAGAAAAAGAATCTGGGTGAACACACACACTCGTGAACCAGACAAGTTTAATTCACATTTGGTCATGTGAAAGAGTTGTGTTGTCATGTCTTTTAGGTGTCAGCATCAGTTTGGTAAAGGACAGCAGGTTCAGGTAAGATATTCTGTCTTCAGATCTTGTGATGATGTAACCACAGTAGACATAGGCAGTGTTGGTTTGTGCGGTGTTATCCTAAGTCTTTTTGAATACTTGAGAGATCAAGTTTTGTAAGTTTTGTAAGGCACTTGGTGTGGAGAACTATTTGATCATGCTTCTGTATAAAGACTGATGGGTTGTTGTTTAATACTATGAGGTAAGAATGAGAAATACGGAATATAGTTGTTTGGTGAGGTTACTGTACTATTATGTACATTATTAAGTACTGTAGTGTTATGCTAGATGGTTTTAATTAGCTATTGTGTTGTTTAATGCTGACTGTGTGAGGTGACTTGGGGTAAAACGCAGTAGTGTTTGCATATAATTGTTTTTGAAGTTGAGTGTTGAAAAAGTTAAATAATGTCCAGTGTCATTGGATGGTGTTTGGTGCCTATCAGCATTTCTGTGTGATCTTACACTCTATTATGCACTGTTGGATAATATTAGAAAATCAAAAATTCTCTCATTCACTTATTATATTGGCCACTTGCCCTACTTAGGGTTGCGGGGCAAAAATTCTCAGTTTTGTTCATTTTGAATTGGATAGTGCCTGGTAGTATCTGAGAAACTTACCCTCTCCTCTGCACTCTTCAGCACTAGTAAGTCAGCGTTTTTGCTCTGACAGTCATCTCTTGCTGTATACCATGGCTTCCCTTCCTCAGAGAAGAAATAGCAGAATCCGGAGTACAATGACCATCCCATTGGACAACAGACATGATTGGTATCTATTCACACACACACACACACACACACACACACACCACAAGACACGGATACAAATACATGAAATTTAAAAATAAATTATTATAAATTATAAATTATGAATTTAATGTATTCATATCCTGTGCATTAAAGCTACAAATAAGTACAAAAATATAAAATGCATAACACCGTTAATGAGTTATATTTGGAAACATCACGTGGGGGTACACATTTCAGGAGCCTTTTTAAAATTTAGGAGCAGCACTAGGCTATACCAGTACATAGAACATAGTGTTACATAAAACACCTGTAAGTGTTTCCTTAGTTTGATCCTCCCAGCCCCCTGTAATCCAATACTTTGGCTGATACAGCAATGGAAAAGATACATCGATAAATAGAGTTTCTTTAAAAAAGAACCAGAGAGCTCTTAGGACAACAAGAAGAGCATTTTCTCTTATTGCCATCCCAAATTTCATTTTTCATCAAAGAACATCAGGTTTATAGAACAATTTACAAGCTAAATAGTCTGATGATAATGGCAAGTAAAAACTTGCAGAGTATTCTATGAGACAAGATGTAACTACCCTGGCAGTTTAAATCAAAATTCAACACTGTTCAAGTGGTATGTTTTTTCACTATTCATCTGTTGAACAGTTTTGACTTTGGCTTAAATTATCTGGCTAACTGCAAAATCCTGCTCTGTGAAATTCCCCACTTAGCTAGAGAGTTCTGCTTACCTTTTCCTTTTCCTTTAAATTAAGATTCATGACATGTACATATAGTTTATTTAACTGGAAGGATCTTTAATATATGTCAGAGGTAATACATTAAAAAATTATATATATATATTGAACTCACTGTTGTGGATTAATCTGTTGAAGCTGCACATTAGCTGAGACACAGATTCTGCCAGAGTTTCAACCTTCTCCATACCCTTCAAATTATAGGTCACTACAGAAGTACAAACAACACACATTACAGAAAGTGACACTGTGCAGGAGGTGCAGTAAACAGTAAAACGTATACAAGTGCATACAGATGTACTTACTATCATGAACCTCTTCCTCTAGTAGGTGCAGCTGATCTTCCAACTGGGCAGCATCGGACACTACCTCATAGTCTGATAAGTAAACACATCAGTAACTGAATAAACTTGAGTAAAATGTGTGTATGCATTGTCTAACATGTGCATAGAAAGTCTCAATGTGGAACATGCAATCAAACACAGCTTTTGTAGCCACTCACCCTTTTTCTCTAACTGCTCTATCTTAGAATGTAAAAAATCAGTCATGTTGGCAACTTTTTTCTCTACATCAGAGAACTTTCTGTCCACTTTGGTATCTGCAGGGCACAAAAGACATCATATAAATTGTGTGCATTGTGTATGTGTGAGAGTGGATATGTGTGTATGCAGTCTTACCTCACCAGTCAAATAACTGTGAGGATCATGCCTACACTTAATGTTTGGATACTCACTGCCCACAGATACAGTTATAATGAGTGCCAACACTATAATAGCCATCAGAGTGCCGAAAACACATGTGTTCCGGCGTGACTGACCCACAAAAGGTACAGCGGCAAATCTGGACGAGGGCCCTAACACAGAAACAAACACATACATATATTACACATAGTTTCAGTGATATTCTTTCCTGAAGCTACCTGACCTCTGACACTTGAGCATCAATGTGACCAATCAGTTGCTTATGTGGTTTTAACTCTTTCGTGGTACAGACTTGGTAGTTGAATTTAATGTCTGTAGGAAAATAAAATCCTGTGCACACACATGCACACACCTGTTTTCCAGAGAGCTCCTTCCTCTCTAGTTTCAAAGTCAATGTCATCACAGTAGTCATTGCTCACTGTGACGGACTTGTTTGCTGGTGCTACGTCGTCCTTCATGCGAATAGCTGAGTCTGGATAATCACACACACACACACACACAGTCATGCATTGTGTCACCATGTTAAATTAGTTCAAATATTAACATACCATGATACTGAGCCTACACAGAAGTTATATGCAGAGAATAATGACTGTGTGGCTTATTTTATGACAGATCCCAAATGCCAAGATAGATGTGTTAAAAAAAAAACTTAAAACAAACAAACAAATTAAAACAAACAAAAAATGTACAAATAGACCAATTTTGGGAGTAAGTCAGAATTTAGAATTCCAGTATGTATATCTGCATATATGTGCACATTTACTTAATCTTGGATTTATTCTTTATTTATCTTTTTATTGATTGGTTATTTAATTCTTTGTTCTGCTGGTCATTTTATTTATTCCTTTTTTTCCTTGCATGCATGGAAATACTTCAGCAGGACTTTAAAAAAAAGCTAATCAGGACCTATCTCTATCAAGTGATGGAAACTGGAGGTGGATCTCAACTCAAGCAATTAGTTACAGTGATTTATCCCTAGAGGTTTGGATGAATGGTCCATATCATAAACAGGACATTTTGTTCAGCTGATGGAATTACCATTTTTTCATGCAAGCCAGTTCAGAGTCACACCCATCTTCTGAAAAATCTACGGTTCAGTCTTAATCATTATTGTTATGCAATCCATTCTGGGTCCTGCATACTTATGTACATTCAGCACCGTTTGTAAGTTAATTCAGAGTTATCAAATATTAAATTTATCATTACAACTTGGTTAATAAGCATACTGAAATATACAGTCCTGACTTACAAATACCAGCAAAAGTAGTGTCTTCTCACTAAATTTAGTGTGAGATTATGTGTTTTCTCAAGCCAGTTAGATTCAACAATAGAGTATTTGGTATTGAGCAACTTGTGGAAGAGGGAACTGGTTTGGACCCAAGACTCATAAACTATTTTCACATTTGTTTGCTACTTCCTTAGGATTATTATTTGTTGGCTGTCAGCAAATTCTGCATGGTTCATGCGACAAACTGGCCAGTGTGTGAGTGTTTGTGTTACAGAGCTCTCTTACTCTAATGCACTATGCACTCTATTACAATGTAAAATTAATGAAATCCACTGTTCAGGTAAACTGATTTAATTGTGAGCAGATAAGGATTGTCTAACACATGCGGGTAACATTATCCCATCTTTGGACAAAGAGATAGTGATCCATTAAGTGGCTACAGATAACCCAGTACTCTAAATGACTGTTTCAATTACATAAACACAGTAATTTAGAATAAATATGGTGTAGAACAATTTCTTAAAAAGGGACTGATGATTTTTATCAAACTGACAAAGCACAGACTTGACAATGGATAGCTGTTTGAAATAGCAGTGACACTGTTTATATGTTGTGACTTGCTTAGCTTTATACATGTACACACACACACACTCAGACTAGTTATGCTAATATATGTTAGCATGTAAATATATACATATAAGCACAAATAATTTACTACTTAACGCTTTGATTTTGTATTTTTCAATTTCATATCCCCAGGTCCAAAATTCACTCACCTCTACTGCAGTGAAAAGGGATTTCAGATGTTCTACCTCTCTGAGATGAGGTGAGTCATAAGGTAGTCTGTGTGCGTCTGTTTGTGTGAATGTGTCTGTTACACCTTATCAGACATGAGCAAACTGATTTGCACTTTGAGCCACTCTGTGTGTGTGTTTGTGTATGCTTATAACAGTGCATCGGAAATTATTAATGCCGAATGTAATGTCTAGATAACTCTTTTATAACTGGTAGTGTCGGATCACAAGATCTGATTTCACAAGATTACATTTTTTTGTGTAACTGTTTCAATGTTCAGATCTCTTTCATACAGTAAGATCATGTAAATTTTGTCTGTTTGTGTGTGAAAGAGAGCAAGTGAGTGACAGACAGTGATCTTTGAATCGTAAATATAAGCAGTGCACTTGCATGTGTGCCAAGACAAACAGAGAACAGGTAAGTTAGGGAGCAGAGGACAGATTTTGGAAGTTTGTGCACACTGTGTGAAGAAGTCAACCTGATTCAGAAGATGTGGTGTGCCTCAAGTCTTCTACTCTCAAAAATGTGTCTTTTTTCTGGTTTGTCATGCTAAATCAAATAAATTAAAGTAACTAAACTAGCAATAACTTAACAAATAAGTGAAGAGCATATGGATTTGTGTCTCTGACATAGCAGAGTATTGTTTCATGTAATTACTGCAGGTAACTTTACCCCCTTATTTGTTGCTGCAGCTAACTGCTCCACTGTTGAGAAAACATTATTATTAAACAATTTTATCATAATCCACAGTGGCGAGTACATGTCTTTCTCAGATATAAACACATCTTCTGTTAGATGACTTATGTAATGACCTGTGTAGTCCTCCAACCTGTTTTTCTTGATGCTCTACTGGGCCCAAGAGACTACAGTTAAATTTTATTCAGCTGAGCTGCTTTCTCACCCACTATCTCACATAGATGGCTCAGCATTTAGATGTGAAGTATATAATAACTAATGATATGTTTGCTAGGCTGCAATATAAAGAACTAAGGAGTGTGTATAGTGGAGCTTCTTAAATGTATGGGAATGGGCATAATCCTTAAATTTCAAGCATGTTCTCTGTATCTGAGCGAAGACGACCCCATCCAGTGTTGCTCATCAAGAATTACAGGGCTACTTGTATTTCTAAAAATGGTAGAAAAAGAATAGCTAGTAAACAAAACAGTTTTATTACTTCTGATAAAATACTGATATCAAATATCAATAGACTCAAACATTAGTTCCTCCATTACAAAAAGGAGAAAGAAAGAAAGAAAGAAAGAAAAAGAAAGCGCCTGATATTCGTATTTTTGATACCAAGACAGATGGCTTGCCCTTGCAGTACGCCACGGTGCCTTTACTTAGGGTTTTCAGCAGCGTATGGTTAGAAGTCTCGGTCATATGGGAACACCCACGTCAGTGGTCTTCACTCTCATAAGGCGGACAGACCATAGCTTGTAAAATGTACATGCTTCAACACACGCACTCAAATACACACCACCCCCCGATTTGAGGTCATTCCTCAAACGTGGCAACGTAGAATTTCTACACTCTCACAGATTTCAGGAACTTTCTGGGGCTGGAGGGGGCGACTATTTAAATATTTCAGGAAATCGGTACCAGTTGTCCTCCTGTGATTGGCTCTAGAACAGGCATAGGTCTTTAAGCAACGTGCCTTCATGCTATCAATCAGACTTTGTTAGCTTCCTATTGGATCAGAAGACGGAACTGGGGCGTTCTTCCACGTGTTGACCGAATTTTCGTCTCCTCCCCTCAGTTTGTGAGGACTTCTTCGCTGAAATTCTGAACCCAGCTGTGGGATTCACTGAGTTAGGGCCGGAGTCTGAGTCTGGATCAACAGCAGTTCTTCCGTGCTGCAAATGTGATGGATCCACGTCTTTTCCCTGTGATCTGTGTGCTTCTTCTGGGATGTGGACAGTTGTCCACAACCACAGAGCAGAGACGCGTCAAAATAGGTGAGGTTACCCGTGAAAATATGCCGCCTGGGGCTACATCTTTCAGCACAATGATATGCATTTCTCTGGGAACGGGTTGCAAGAGCCGTCAGACCAAACGCTACACACTTGAGACCAGCAGGATTCGTCGCCCGCTTTGGTTTGTCGCGCTAGATCAAATATATTTACCTAATTAAATTAGCCATAACTCAACAACAAATAAGACAGGAGAATATGGATTTCTGTCTCTGACGTAGCAGAGTATTGTTTCGTGCAATTACTGCAGGTAACTAACTCCTGCCGCTGCTAACTGTTCCACTGGCCAGAAAACAACATTAAATTAGTCAACGATTCTACAATAATCCACAGTGTCTTGTACGTGTCTTTCTCAAATATAAACACTTGTCAAGGTCAGCCTTCTGGTTAGAGGAAATGTAAATTAAAGAATACATTGGCTCGAGAGCTACTATTTCAAAGCGCGCCACGAAGCCTGGGAATCACACAGTGAGGAATAGCAGGAAATTCCTCGAGCTACCCCGGTCAGTACAATGACGGGATTGATTCACTGCGCTACCCTCACATAACTGCCTGAAACGTTAAAAACGCCATTTTTTTATCTGATCTAATCTGACTTCCTCAACAATACCAAATAACTAAGAGTTTTCAAGGGATTGCAGACTTTATCTCTACTATGTCTTCCTTCTCATGTGTTGTCTTTATTCCATCACCATTTCTATCATTTCTATCCATCTGCTTTTCCCTCTCTTGCCTCTCCCCCCTCATTTTGTTTCAGCACCAGAGAACCTTCTGGTTATCACAGCGGCCACTGAGGAGACCGATGGCTTCAATAGATTCATGAGAACTGTGAGAGAGTTCAACTATACTGTGAAGGTATGAAATATCTATCTGTCTCTCTTCCTTTCTGCCTCTCATACATGCACACGCCCATTTTTGTTTATCCTTTGTTCCTCTTCTCAGCGACTCAGGTTCCCTATTCATTTCTCCCTTTTTTTACCCATAATCTTATCTGTGTTTTCTTCTCCTCCCTCAATCAGTCCTTCTGTATCATTCTCACAAACTGCTCCCTTCCTGGAGACTGACCTGCTTCCCTGCCTTTGTCAAGAGTTTTCTCAGAGAGTTCATGAGGAGTTTTTGTGTGTGTGTGTGTGTGTGTGTGTGTGTGTGCGCGCGCGCGCGTGTGTGTGTGTGTGTGTAGGTGCTTGGTCTAGGTGAAGAATGGAAGGGAGGTGATGTTGCTAAGACAGTTGGAGGAGGGCAGAAGGTCCGTTGGTTGAAAAAGGAGCTGCAGAAACACAAAGACGAAAAGGATAAGGTCATTCTTTTCGTGGACAGGTTTGTAATGTTGTGTACAGTGTTTGTCTTTGCCATGCAACTTTAATATTTGTCTCCCTCTTTGTGTTTAATTTCTGTCTGTCTTTTCTGTTGTCCTTAATTTTATCTTTGTTTCTTCGCTCCTTTTCTGTGTGCTCTGTTTTCCCTTTCTAGCTTTCTCTTGTTGCACAAAATGACACCTGGCCTTAAAACTCCACCCCTTTACCATCAATGGAGCCTTTTATTATCCTCCTGAAACCTGAATCCCCTATGACGGACAGCTGACCCCTGAACCCTGACCCTAACAACACAAACACACACTCACACACATTTGTAGATTGGCCTGTGGCTCCTTTCCTGACTGCATTCCTTTTTCTCCTTTTTTTAGAGTTTGAGGTATAAGCCAGAGTTGTATAATTTTCAGAAAGTAATGTCTCGGTGTCTGTATTGGTTGAGTTGCTGTTGAGCAGCAGTGATTAAAAAGCATGAGGTAAACATTGCCAACATAGTCCTATGGAAATGTTAATAACAGACTGTAGCTCTTTGAGGAACCATGATAGATGCACATTTTTAGTACGCATAGAACTAAAGGAGATTGTTCTGAATAATGCAAGTCATTTGTGAATAGAGCACACTGATTGTGATTTTGTAGAGTCAGTGTCCTTGGCATCATTATCATGTTGGTGATAAAATTAAGCGGTAATAAATCTGTGCTTTTCATTCTGTTCAGGTTAGACTAGTGTGATTTATATTACATATTTCCCCTAAAGAAATTTTTTTAGTTGTACTCGTGACTAGCATAAACGTCTCCAGAGATGTGGTTGTGATGTTGTTTAATTTAGGCATTTGGCCAGAGTTAGTGATTATGGTCACTTGATTGCTGACTCAAGCCACTTGGCACTACTCAGAAAATACTTGCCAACATGTATTTAGCAGGAACTGTCATTAGGCAAGGTGCAGTTTGAACAGCAAAGGCTGAAAGAATGTTTTTCTAGTTTTTTGAAATTGTTCAGCAGTTATATTAGTAGTATAATTCTGGTTTGATTATTTTCTTATTCTAGAAGGAATTGGTACAGTAGAATAAGGTGCATTATTTAATTATACTGCAATGATAAGAAAGTCGATGATGATGATGATGATAATGATATTTATGACTGTGGTGTGTTTTTTCTCTCTTTATTTATTATAGCTATGATGTGATCCTGGCAAGTGGGCCGGAGGAGTTGCTATGGAAATTCTCTCGTACAAATCACAGAGTGGTCTTTTCTGCAGAGGGCTTCTGCTGGCCAGACCAGCGTCTCGCGTCAAAATATCCCCCTGTTCACACTGGCAAACGCTACCTCAACTCTGGAGGTATGTGCACATCAGCGTCAGTCTATTTTGGATCAGTAAATGTGGATATATACTTCAGAACCAGCTCGGAACAAAAAAAAAGTAGCGAGAGTAGCCAAGACAAGGAAGGATTTTTGCAACTGTATCTCTTTGTTACTCTTGGTTCAGTCAAACCTGAGTTTAATCATTTTGAAGAGCCTCTCAGGTGTGTTTTTTTTTTTTTTTTTTAAACACTAGTCCAGCACATTTTGTGCTAGTCAAAATACTGACTTGGATGATAAATCTTCAGTCCGGACAAAACTAAAGTCTTATCTTTTCTTTGGTCTCTGTGCATTTGTGTAAACAGGTTTCATTGGTTATGCCCCTGAGCTCTATGCCATTGTGCAGCAGTGGAAATACAAAGATAATGACGATGATCAGCTCTTCTACACTCATATCTATTTGGACAAGGAGCAGAGGGTGAGTGTGCGTGTGTGTGTGTGTGTGTGTGTGTGTGTGAACGTGTGTAAGTGAGTGTGTGTGCGTGTGTGTGTGTTAGTATTTCAAAGCAGTTATGGCTATGGTGGTCAAAGTAGCTGCATTTCAGGTGCAGGATTTGGTAGACCAATGCATAATTTTTGCCTGTTCTAAAAATGATTCTTTACTAAAACATGAGAAATGTGTTGATAGTTCAAGGACAGGCTCTGGTCACAGTGACAATGTCAGGCCACAGCATATTTACCTAAACATAAAAGAAGAAAGCCAGATGACCATGATGTGAAGGCAATAATTTAGTGAATGTCTAACCCTTAATAAATATTTTGTAAGAACTCGGTTAGATGCTTCTGTGAACAGAGTACACTAGGTGCCAGCACATACCTGTGCTGTTTACCTGTCCTCACTTCAGGTCCTCACCCTTAGGGCTTGGAACATGATGAATAGAGATGCTTGCAGAGCCTGTTCAGCAACTACAGTTTCATGTGTATTTGCTTACTATGGATTTAGAGTAGGTCACTGTGTTTGTGGTCTGCCAAAATGTTGTAAGACTGAACAAACAAGATTTACTCACAGACGGTTAAAGATTAGATTGATATCTAGTTTGAAATATCAGACTTGAATCGCCTCTAGCAATCTTCTTTACACCTCGCTGAATTCCATTTAATGTTCTGAGCTTGATTCTTCTGTTGTTTGTATTCATGCTTTGTAATGCGGCCTCAGTGATTATGTGATAATGTGGGTAACGACTGATTTATCTCCCAGACCCGGTTTAACATGACCCTGGACCACCGGTCCCGCATTTTCCAAAACCTCAACGGAGCCGTCGGTGAGAACAAGCACAAATCCATACACATATACCTCTTCATAATCTAAGGCGTACTATCTCAGTTAATAAGGATATCATCACTTACCTACTTATTCCTTTCCTGAAGCTCCCACCAAACTCACGGAAATGACATGCGTGCATGCATATTAAGCGCAGACACGTATGTTAACTGAGGAGATTTTTTTCTGTTTTTTATGTCTGTTTTGTTTTGTTTTGTTTTCCTATCCTGACTGTAGAGGAGGTGGTTCTTAAGTTTGAGAAATCTCGTGTGAGAGCACGGAATGTGGCTTATGACACTCTACCTGTAATTATCCATGGCAATGGGCCTACGAAGGTAAACAACTAAAACCATGTTTGGCACTTTGTGATTTTAAATAGCTGAAGTTATTTTACTCGAGTTCAAATGTCCGTTCTATCTCTCTCTCTCTCTCTCTCTCTCTCTCTCACACTCTCTCTCTCTCTCTCTCACACTGTCTCTCTTTCTTTCTCTCGGCACCCCCGCTGTATGAACAGCTGCAGCTGAATTACCTTGGCAACTACGTGCCAACAGCCTGGACATACGAGAATGGATGTGGCATTTGTGACGATGACCTGCTGTATCTAAATGACATCCCGGTCAGTTTACACAGTATACGTGTGTGTTTGTACATGTAGGCTGGGCCAGCTGAACAGCCACTCTCAATAATGCCCCATTAATGTGTACTTCATATAGCTAAGGTATACTGTCACATGATGGAAATGCTATTAATAACCTTAAGCACAATAAATCATTTTATGCCGTATGAGTCATTTGGTTTGATGTGGTCTTGCAGTATAATGAAGATGTAAATGTACTACTGACTCAGTTCCTTACGAACTGTGTCGCAGATTATTTGTGTGACTGGCTTCACATGAACTTTACATTGAAGTCAGCCCAGTGAGTTATTTAGATATACTCAAATGTTGCTATGAAGTTTGTCTTTTAGTGTTCTTTTTGTCATTAAAGTAATTCCTCTGCAGTATGCTGAATTCATAGTAGCTCTGTTTTTTTGCTCTGAAGCTGCAACATCGTCATGGTGGATCTTTATATATTTCTGCTATGACGTTATGATGATTCTTAAAGTACCAGCGTGGTTTCAGTATTAGGATGTGTTTGTTTGTCTTAGCTTTGTTGTAACGTTAGGTGTTTGTTGATATAGTGTAACACAGCTGACATGATTCTGTTGTTGGGGCAGGATGAGGAGATGCCACTGGTCCATGTTGCTGTGTTCATCGAGCAGCCAACGCCATTTGTGGAGGAGTTCCTCGAGAGACTGGCAACCCTGAACTACCCACACTCACGTCTCAGACTCTTCATCCACAACAATGTATGTGAATGCACAGAAACCACGGAACACCCCATGATATAGGGTGCCTCCACTCACACACAGACACACAGCCCTCTAGTGTTCATAGATCTTACTGAGCAGACACACGCATATACAGTACATATAGGAGTGCATGTTTATAAGGGGGAAAAAATGATTATTCAGACCGAACTGTGGCATTGTAATAGCAAAATAAGTGTGACCGTCAACTGAATAAGAATAGCTATTACCAGACATTGTTTATTCATTCATATTCTGCTGTGACATGAGACAGGAATTGTGTCAGAATTGTACCGTTACAGACAAATCACGTGTGTCTTAAGTAAGCAACATCACCTTTGAATCCAATATAGGTCTAAATTATTTTGTAAAGGAACACCATATAAACAAACCTAGTATCTTCACAAACACACTGAGCCATCCCTGTTATTTCTTAGGCATAGTAAAACACACAGTAAAATTGTGTTTGTGTGTGTGTTTGTGTGTGTGTGTTTGTGTGTGTGTTTGTGTGTGTGTGTGTGTGTGTGTGTTTGTGTGTGTGTGCACCCATGTAGGTGGTGTATCATGAGCAACATGTACAGCAGTTTTGGAACCGTCATCGGTCACTGTTTCCCACGGCCCGTATTGTTGGACCAGAGGAGAACCTGAAGCAGGACCAGGCCAGAACTATGGCTGTGTAAGTCTACCACACCCAGACCCTAAACCTTTCCATTCAACACTTCAAAAACAGTGCCCTTAACTACTAACCCACCTCAGATCCCACATTTCTCTCTGTAAACTGATACAGTTTAGTGATACAGTACATACTGCATTGCGCTTAAACAGATTTATTTTACTGCAGTAATAAAAGAGACATTTCCATAGAAGAGACATTAGACTTAGACTTAGACTGCTTTTATTGTCATTTCCACATATGCATGAGTCATACATACAGGGGAACGAGATTGCGTTACACAAGGACCACAGTGCCACATAAAACAATATAACAAATAAATACCACATAAAACAATAAATACGCACAATGAGTACTGAGGGGAGGGTTATTAAAAAAAAAAAAAAAAATCCGGGGGGTAATAAATATGACAACAGAAGTACTGGGTAAAACAGAAGTACTAAGTAAAGACAGAAAGTACTTGGTAAAGAAAGTACTAAGTAAGTAGTAGTAGTAAAAAGTAAGACTTCTACAACATACAAACAAAAAAAACAACCCTACATATTTCAAACCTAGACATATATGACATAACACCTACAGACATAACACCAGACACAGACAGTGAATTACTGGCAACAGCATTGGCATTGTGCAGGTAGGTAGGTGAGTTGTATGGTGTTGTATGAGTTGGTGTTAGTGAAATTTGATTGTTCAAAGGTGCAGTTGTGCAGTTTATTGTGCAAAGGAGAGGTCAGAGAGTGTTCAAGCTGTTGAGGAACCTCACAGCCTGAGGAAAGAAACTGCTGCATAGTCTGGTGGAGGCAGCACGGATGCTCCGGAACCTCCTGCCAGAGGGTAGGAGGGTGAAGTGGATGTGGGAAGGGTGGGTAAGGGCCTTTCGGGTGCACCGTGCATTGTAGATGGCCTGTATGGATGGGAGAGCAGTTCCTATGATCTTTTCAGCTGTCTTCACTATCTGCTGCGGGGACTTGCGATCACAGGCATTAGGTACATTGAGAGCAGGCAGTTACACACTGGTGTGGTTCTTGAATCAATTAAGCATTTAATGTCAGTAGCCCATTATTTTGGTTGACAAAAGGAAAAAGTCTCAAGCGCTTTAAGGACGAGCTCTAAATCAGAGAACGAGCAGTTGTTTAACCCGTTCTCGACAAGGGGACATATCCATTTTTGGCGCAAAAAAAACCCCCAAAACCTACAGTGCCCAAGTGCTTATTTTTCCATTGCTCTCTGATGGTGCTGGATGCATTTTCCTGGTTTGGGTCCCCTCAGCCTCTTAGTGGACAAGGCGAATCCCAAGGACCACGTGGCCATTTTGTGCCATCACCTTCATATCATGGTGAAGCATTTGTATCCTGATGGGAATGGTCTCTTCCATGTTGGCAGGGCCACATCCAGAGGGTACAAGTGTGAACTGAATGGTTTGAGAAACATGAGGGCTTAAACTGTCAGTCACTATGTCTACATCTGCTTCAGTGTTTATGGAAGATTCTGGAGTGGCACATGAGTGTTTTTCACCACCATCAACAAAACGCAAGACTAGGAAATTTCTTGAGAAAGAATAGTGTTTAAATCGTGTCTGAAGCTTTTCGAGTTTTAAATGGCAAGGAAATTAAACTAAAAACCAAATACAGGTTGAGCATCCCCTAATCTGAAAATCTGAACTGCTCCAAAATCCGAAAAGTTCTGAGCGCCGACATGATGCTACCAGTGGAACATTCTACGCCTGACCTCACTCGCCCGTGTGGGGCTCTGACGCTCTGTTGACACTAAGATATCTCATTATGTATATTCAAACACAGTCATGAGCCGCATCACGATGTTTCGTTCAAGGACGGACTGCATATACAATGGTGGTCCCATAAGATTATAGTGAAGCTGAAAAATTCCTATCGCCTAGTGATGTCATAGCCGTCGTAATGTCGCAGCGCAGCGCATTACTCATGTGTTTGTGGTGAAGCTGGTGTAAAAGGCAACCTGCTGTGCTCCCATGTCTATAACAGTATAGCACGTATAGTTATGTACGGTGCATAATACTCATTATTTTAGAGTGTACTCTTTCTACTTATAAAAAAAGTTTACTGTAAAACAGTATACCGTGTTACGTATATGTATGTATATGTGTGTGTGTGTTAACAGTTTAATGAACGATTTAATGAAATGACATCAATGTCATGTTGTGTGTGCGTGTATGTGTTTGTGCGTGCCTGTGTGTGTTACAGTGAGGCCTGTAAGAAAGATCCCTCCTGTGACTACTACTTTAACATTGACGCAGAGGTTGCTCTGATAAACCCTGACGTGCTCCGAATTCTCATCGAGGAAAACAAGTGAGAACCCTGTCACTCAGCTTTCACATGCAAACATACCCTTTTGACTGCAATTCACATACAAGCCTGTGAATTTGTATTTGTCTCTCTATTTATCTATCTCTCTCTCTTTCTTTCCCTCTCTCTCAGGTCTGTAATAGCCCCTATGTTGTCTCGTCATGGGAAATTGTGGTCAAATTTCTGGGGAGCTCTCAGTCCTGAAGGGTATTATTCACGTTCAGAGGATTATATTGACATCGTCCAGGGCAAACGAGTGTGAGTACGGTCTCCTAAAAACACACTTGTGTGCGTGCTAGCACCCTGAACGCTTATTTCTCCACATGTATCCATATGACTCCAATGACGCTGACGGACATTAATAAATGTTTATTCATATTCATGTGTATGTGAAAGTCCATGCCAAGATTTATGCCTGTTACTCTGTTGACTAATGCAAGTCTCTCTCTCTCTCTCTGTCATGGTCATTATCCCAGTGGTTTATGGAACGTTCCATATATCACTCAAGTGTATCTGATTCGAGGTTCCACTCTGCGCTCTCGCTTGGCCCATGTCAGTCTTTATCAGCAGGAAGGCATGGACCCTGACATGGTATTCTGCAGAACAATCAGAGACCAGGTCTGTGTTTGTTTCTGCCCTCTGCTGCTGTTTTTAAGAGGGACTTCGTGTTTGTTTCTAACTGTAGGTGTTTGCATTCTCTCCTCCAGGGTGTGTTCATGTATGTGACTAACAGAGATGAGTTTGGACGATTAGTCTCATCTGCAAACTACAACACCAGCCGACTCTACCCAGACATGTGGCAGATATTTGACAACCCCATTGTAAGAACCAGAAAAATTCTCACTCACAGACACCCACACACAGACACCCATACACACCTAATGTTTATCTTGTGTGTGTTCTTGAAGGACTGGAAGGAGAAGTATATCAATGAGAACTACTCAAAGATCTTCGATGAGAATGAAAATGTGGTTGAGGAGGTGAGTAGAATTGTTTATCCCATTGTAGCACTCAGTAGTAGTCCCTAATACGGTATTTGACATCATACTCATATTACCATTAATACCAGGGATGGAAAAAAAAATTATTTGGTGAAATTTAATGGTTGTCACTTCATCATCTCAGAGTCAGAAACGTATCAGATTCTTAGTGATGTTTGTTCATCACAAATTTAATGTATACTAAAGTGTCTGTGTGTGTCTCTCTCTCACAGCCCTGTCCAGATGTTTACTGGTTCCCTGCCTTCTCCGACAGAATGTGTGATGAGCTAGTTGAGACCATGGAACAATTTGGCCAGTGGTCCTCAGGCTCACACACGGTGTGTTTGTCTGTCTGTATTATCACATAGTTTTTCTCTTTCTTATCCCCTCTCTCAAACTCAAATGAAAATCTCCTTGGTTTGTGTTTGCTTGAACAGGATGAGAGGCTTTCTGGTGGTTATGAGAATGTGCCAACTGTGGATATTCATATGAACCAGATTCAGTATGAGAAAGAATGGCTGAAATTCCTTAAGGATTATATTGTCCCGGTAACTGAGAAACTCTATCCAGGATATTATCCAAAGGTGAGACACATCTTTGCAAAGATATATGTAGGGTTAGAAATAATTAAACAATAATTAAACTCTCACAAATACCTACTTGGATTCTGGAATATGATGCATTGTTATAACTGATTTTTCTTGATTGCTCTGTGTGTGCATGTGTGTGTACACGTGTGTGTGTGTGTTTGTGATCATATGCAGGCACAAGCAGTGATGAACTTTGTGGTCAGATATCGTCCAGACGAGCAGCCCTTTCTACGACCTCATCATGACTCCTCCACCTTCACCATTAACATTGCCCTGAACAGTAAAGGCAAAGACTACGAGGTACAAATATGAACTCAAATACAAACACACACGCACCGCTACATCCAAACACTTCTTAACTAATATTAGCTGGACACTGCCTTTGTATGTTCTGTCTAACTCTGTGTGTGTTTGCGCGTTTGTGTTTGTGTGTGGGGCATGTGTGTTCGTATTCTCTCTCTTAGGGTGGAGGCTGTAGGTTCCTTCGTTATGACTGTAAGGTTGAGTCTCCCAGAAAAGGCTGGTCCTTCATGCACCCAGGCCGGCTAACGCATTATCATGAGGGTCTACCGACCACACAGGGTACCCGATATATTATGGTCTCCTTTGTCGACCCTTGACACTCCCTCACATCCTGTCTCCATGTGTGTGTGTTGGTGTGTGTGTGTTGGTGTTTGTATGTCTGTGTCCATGTGCGCACAAGTGCCTATTGGTATCACTCCAACTAATTTAATGACTGAATTTCACTATGAACTCTACTCCCAGGACATCTGTTCCTGCAGCATTTTGTTTTAAACGCTTTTTATTTTTTAGTTTTTGTACTTTCATGCCTTCAAATCAAATACATTTACATATTTTCACTCTGTAAAAAAATGGGACAATCAAAAATAACACTAATATGGCTTTGAACAAAACTTTGAAATGCCCAGAATATAAATTTTAAACAGATATTTTTTATCTTTTCATACACAGAGAAAAAGTGGAGGGAAAAGAATTTAAAGGTAGATTTAACATGATATGGATTCACTCTCATTCCAGTGTTAAATTGTTCTACTGTTCCCAAAATTTCTTTTCTACTTCCTGCTTTATATAAAGTGCATTAAATTATTTGTTCTCTCCAAAAAATAAAGGTTTAAAATTTTATAAAACGTATCAGCATCAGGATTATCTTTATCTCCTTAAGCTGAATCAAGAGCAACCAAGTCACCTGACACATTACAGAGATGACTCACGACAGTCCACACGAATACTTTAGTTGGATATTTAATTGGACTACTTGCAATAAAAATGAGTTCTCAATCTGTATTGGTTAGCATATAGATGGCAGTAAAGAGCACTACAATCATGTCTGTATGAGACCAGTGAGTAAAACATCTCGAGCTTCAGTAACACTGGTCAGTGTTATTGTCAGCACATATGGCTTGCTTTCTGTTTGTTGATTTGAGATATTGGATGGATTTCTATTAGATATAGACGGGCATAGATCGGAGCGGCCCCTGTTTTAACATAAATATGGCACAGTGTTTTGTTGTTGGACATGCAGTTCAAATTATTTTGTTATTCAAGTTTTTTTTTTTTCTTTCTTGAAGAATTTAGGTTACTAGTTATTCTGTTATTGGAGGACCGTCACAGACTCAAAACAAAATCAGGAGTAACACTTCTGTTCAAATACTAAAACTTTTTGTACTGACTTTATTGGTCATGTCAACATACATTTACTCAAGTGTCAACACATCGGTACTTAAACTAAAAACAAACTACATAAAATATGTTGGTTGCTTTAACTCATTCAAAACCGTGGCCAATTCTCTTTGTAAACAGCTTTAACAAGTATCACATTCCATGCAAAAGTTTCATTGAGAAAACACCAGTCACCACTAAGTGGATGTCTCATGCTTACACTGCTGAGTATAAGTGTTGTGGTCTAGTAACTGTAGCAGAGTTTACATCTTGTAACTGCTGTTCAAATCAGTCCGATTTTCCAGAATGACATATTTTGAGGAAGCACAGTTGTTTTTCATAGCAATTTCAAATTATCCCAATGGCACATTGACAGTTGATGGTGATGAGTTTGATATTCTTCAAAAAATGACAGTTAGTTGCCACTCATTAAGCCCAGAACATCTGTAACAACAGCGCCCACTCATTTTGAGAATGTCGCCGTGGTGGTGCAGACCAATCATGTAGCTATGTCTCAACACTTGTGAACTGAATATGTGTCGTTCCAAGTGTCAGAAGTTGTTCCAATTATATGCCATGGTGCTTGAGCAAGGGGTGTCACTGATTAATAAGAAAATGGATAAAGGACAAACACTGCTAGACAAAGACTGCACATTTGCCAGGGCATGTGAGACTTAGAAGGGGACAAACAGGAGCACATAAAAATGGATGAATCTCTGTAACTTTTCACAGAGTACAAGAGAAACCTGCTCAGCTAAACAGAAAATGCTAATGATCCAGATGTGGACACTAAAACAGCAGTGAATACCAATTGAGGACAATTCATGCCATTACTGTGACAGAGTGGACCACATAATAAAGACATGTCAAGTCAGACAGGACAGTTATAGGAGCACCTTTAGCAATTAGACTGATGCCCCTGAGGTGCATCACCGAACACCACAGGAAAACCTCTCCCTGTAGCAGTCAAACTCCACAACTCCTGCCTCTTCTACCTCTTCCTCTCCCCCTCTGGCTCTTTCTCCATCAATGCACTTGTCTTATCTTCAATATTCCACTATCATCATCATCATGAGCTTACTGGTAGGAAATAGCCTTTGATATGAGCCCTGCATCTTCCATGTCTCAGAGGAGGTTTGAAAACCTCATGACTTGAGCATCATAATACTCTTGAAATGTCTTATTGGTCACAAGCAGGAATGAAAAGGAATACCTACAGAACCTTCACTGGAAGCTACAACGTCTCTGGGACAAGAGGCTAGTGTTGAATCAGTCCAGTTAAATATGGATACAGGTCATGGAGTCCATAGTGTCCGTCCATCCAAAGACAAATAAAAAGGGGCCATTTAGGAAGCTACTGCACGTGCTTTAGGGAGGGGATTCAGGGCCTTTCTCAAACTTGTTGACTTCTACAGACTCTGCCACTCCAATGCACAGCTCAAGCCTAACTATACATGTTTCTAAAGGACTGAAGTTACCTGGCATTTGAACAAAGTAGAACAAGATGCATCCAATTTAGTGTGAAGAAATATTGACATGGCACAGAGAAAAGGAGAAAGAGAGTGGCTCTCTGGGTCAGAAAACTTCTGACAATTCTTGCAAAAAACGCTGGGTGCTCATCAGAGCATAAGCATATCTGGGAAAAAATGAAAAAACCTGAGGCACTTTTGCGGTAAGTATAAAAAGCCTTTAGTAGACACATGACCAGTTCTACAGAGAACAATAAGAAGGAGTACAAAAAGAAAAGAAAAGATGGTTACCCTAATGATATATACAAGAACAATAATTGCAAAGTGCTGTACACAGAACTGGTAAGCTTCCATAATAATATTCACTTGCACACGCTCACCAAAGACAAGAGACACAAGAGACGAATGCATTCATAAACAAACACAGATAAGAGACTTGTGCATGTGTCATACTAGGAAGCAAACAACGGGCCTCATTCACCAACCGTTCTTAAGAAGAAATTTGTTCTTAAAACCCACTTGGCGGGGTGTTTACCAGTGCTAATTAGGAACTGGCACGTGCTCTCAATTTACGATGACAATGGGATTCATCATTATAAGAACAAAGATGCGAACAATTCTGCGGTTTAAGAACACATCATGAATCTGAAGTAAACTTTCTCTTAGGACCTTTCTTAAGAGCAAATTTAAGAAAAAACTTCATTCACCAATATTTTGTTAAGTAGCAAGCAGTGATACACCTTAAATCTATAGGGAAGGGAAAAAGTCCTCATCTTCTGTAGGGCCTTGAAATGTGGTGACGTTTAACTGACACGTGATGTGGATGCGGTTTTTGAGGAGAGGAGGTTAAAAAGTCTAAACTTGAGTGCTGGTGAGAGGCAGGCTATTCACTCATTATCTAAGCCACTTATCCTAATTAGGGTAGCAGGGGGTGCTGGAACCTATCCCAGCGCTCATAGGGCGAAAGGCGGGGAAAAAACCTTGGACGGGGCAGACACACAAACACACTCATTCATACTTAGGGGCAATTTAGTGTCTCCAAGTCACCTAACCTGCATATCATTGGACTGTGGGAGGAAACCCATGCAGACACAGGGAGAACATGCAAGCTCCATACAGAAAGGACCCTGGCCATCTGGCCAGGAATCAAACCCAAGGCCGTCTTGCTGCGAGGCAACAGCGTTCCTCCCTGCACCACTGTGCTGCCCGCAGGTTCCACGGCTGCAAAAAATGAAGACCTTGTTCAGACTCGTCTGACTTGTTATTAAAAATGTGTTTTTTAAGTTTTAATACTAACATATATACTACTTTTAACAGTTTTTTTTGTGGGGGGGGGGTGAATTTCTACATTATCTTTTGGACCTCTCAGGTCATTATGGGTTCCAGTTAGCAAACGCACACATTTTGGGATTGAGAAACTATTTCAGAACACACATAGGCCAAGTTATGTTAGCTATATCCAAAAAAAACAAACAAAAAGAAACCTTGGAGATGGAATTGGGCAAAACTGACAGACGTGCAAAATTGTTACTTTAAAGAGAAAGTAAATTACTCTAATCCATAAATCGAAGGATTATGGAGGATTACATGTCGTTTGTCCTTGTCCACTCATCGAACCTCTGGTGTTGCTTTAACATGTTGAACAGTCAGTTAAATTTGTATACTCTCAACATTATATGATGTGTGTAAACAGTGTTTTTTATTTGTTTGGTTGGTTGTTTGTTTGTTTTCCTGACTTTGCCTTTACTCATTTTACTTTTGTCAGATTCATTTGCATATATGTGCTTTTACTCACTGCGACATCACTGATTGGGTGTGGTCATAGACGCAACATGCCTGAAAGTTGCAACCTCGAGAGTCAATGCAGACTTGCACTCTTTTAAAAAAGACTATGCATTATGTTTGATGCAATGAAAAAAGTTTGCTAAATTTCTATCCAGAATTACAGAGTTTGAATGTAAAAGTACATATAAATATAAAACCCTACAAGATTTACCTTAAAATTACAAAGAAAATTTTTAAATTGTTAGTATGGACATAAACCTTTATATAATGAACTACATATTTAATTAAAGATAATTATTGTCATTTTACATAAATTTGTATGTAATTTAAAAAGAAAGCAGAAAAAACACTAAATAATATAGGAATTTTTCTGTAAAAAGAGAGAAATAAATGTAATTTGTCATTATTGGCATAATACTTAAAATAACAGTTGGGTTGTTAATTTACAGATGAAGTCCATAATTTTATTTTTCATAAAATTAGGGATTTTTTTTTACAATGTTATAGTGTCTTTTTGTGTCAGCGCAATGCAGAAACATATTACGAAACCAGTAAGATAATTGATGCGTAGTATCTGGCAAAAACCGCTCAATATTAGAAATCCTCAGGAAAGTGAAGGGAGATCGGTTCACGCTAAATAATTAAATCAGACTACTCAAAGTTCTTGCCTTATGTAAGGTATGCTAACATAATGTATATTAATATGAACGAACTTTTTCCCTCCAAAAACAAAAACGATATAAATAAATGATAAACTGATTAACTTGTCACTCCACCACTCCATGTACCAAATTGACATTAACGTATATGCAGTAAGTGTAAAGACAGTCAATAATACACACAAATGGTTTAATATTTCAATATTTACCGTTTAATATCGGTTTCACCACTGTCTGTCCTGTAGAGAACTTGATAGCGCGTGGTTTGTTTGGAAGGTGTACATGAACCATGTGATCGCGCGGCAGCGAGATCAATCAGTGTCGCAACTCTCTCTCTCTTTCTCTCTCTCTCTCTCTCTCTCTCTCTCTCTCTCTCTCTTTCAACGGCTCTGCTTCATGCTTTTAAGTGCTGTCATAGCAGATTAGACCTGAGGTCAACCGACCCCCCCCTTCCCTCCCCTAACCTAACCTAACAGACTAGACTCAGGGCGTCCACTCCGTGAAGGTTAATCGACCCACATGGTGACATGATATCATTGACATGTCCTGCAAATGAGCGATAGAAAACCGATGGCACAAACATCACCATTCCAATTTTTTTGTGCGGGCGCCCAGTACCGCCCCCCGCTGCCCATGTCGCCCATACCTAAATCCGCCACTGCTTTCACCAAAGTTGTGAAACCATTTGGGGTCCTTCTCCAGCATTCATTGTGATATTCCTCCTGTACATACTTGTACTTAATGTAAAGGTGTTTAGTCATAATGATGACTAAATGTTGTGCTGTAGATAAGTGTTAATTTTGCTTTGAATACTTGCCGTATCTTGAACAGAGAGAATCATTTTCGCAACGTTTATTGATAGTTTTCTAACTCTGTCACGCTGCATTACGAATGACACGGTTCCTGAAAAATTATTCAAGACTACTTTATACCCACTGGGATATGGAGTTTAAAAGATGCTTAATAATTCTAATGTTACCGTTGATGAAAAAATAATGAGAAATTTCAATAACCTGCTTCACTAAACAGTTGAAATACAAAAAAGCTGAAAAAGCATATCTGTTACTCATCAAGCTGGCCAACTCTGTCCTGCTCAGAGTGGAAACTCAAAGAAGATGCCACAGAGAGTTGGTTATTTAGAGTTTTTACAGTCAAGGGACTTGACTTGGTTTGCTTTCAAACTGTTTACCACCTCTCATTGCCCTCATTGTCACCTGTCTTCCCTATTATTTTGATAGGTTTGATCATAATAATTTAGGAAATATCTGTAAAATAACAGTGTTTTTCTGCTGAACTTTTAGTGCTGTCACTTTATTGAAGGTGTTTGATTGTAATAATTCAAGAAATATCTGCAAAATAACAGTGTTTCTCTGCAAAACCTTTAATGAAAATTACTGTAAATTTATTTTTTTAGCACTTTATTTGAATTAGGATGTTTTACTTTAATTTTACGGTTTTTGTTTGGCAGCCGTTGCTGCCACTCATTTGACTGTTTTTTTTACTATTTTTTTTTTTACAGTGTACCCTACATCACTTAACTGCACTGTCAAAGATCGAACATTTGATATTGGAATGTGTTACTGAGTGGGCATTCAGTCTGTTGGTGTCCACGTTTTTGATGAGACAAAGATGGCAACCCTAGCTCCACCACACATCCCTGATATTATTTTAAGACTTTCACATACAACATAAGCATGTATCCTAACAAATAAATATCAACGAATGCCAATAACTGCTCAAATTAAATAAGCAAGTTTTGTCAATAGTGCAAAAACATACAAGGCAACCAACTGCATCCAAGAAAACAATTGTAACACATGTTATGGCCTTTCGCATGTCATAAACACTATCTCAAATCAAAAAAGAAAAACTGAAACTCAATGAAAGGGGTAACGTGTTGGAAATGATTTACGTGTTTATTTGCATATAGAGCTGGCAAGTGAGATCCGATCTCAAGTTGTCACTCGAGGCATGGATTCTAAAGCCAGTTCGCCGCCTTCTTATGTGTGTTTTAATATGCTGCCATGCGTGGAGAATACTTTATTTGATGGTGGTTTATTATTGCTCTTTTTTCCACGATGACCCATGTGTGATAACACGCAACATATTATTATAATTTGGCTATCCTGTCGGAAATGATTTGGTTATTAAAATATACGTATGATACTGGAAACGTAGTAATGGTATGGTAATACCTCTCAGAGCACCATGGGCCGCTGGAGCTCGTAATTTCCTGGTAAAAGTGTCCCAATCCGACCCTGACCTTGTTGTCAGAATGGCTGATAAGGGTGGAGCTGAAGTTGTCTGGGTTAAAGGGCAATACATGGAAGAGGCATTTAGGCAACTGAACAATTCGCATTATTACTCTCCTCTTTCCTCTAACCAGTTGAATCAGGTGAAATCTGACCTCATTAACATTCTGGATAAAGCATTGAGTAACAAATGGATTTCAAAAAGGGGATATGTTTTTTGCTTACTACTAACCCTAGACTGTCTACATTCTATATGTTACGAAAGATTTAGAGGAATCTCATGCAGACTCATTATCAGTGGAATAGGGTCAATGACAGAGCCAGCATCCACATACATTGATTTTCACCTCAAGCCCCTCACCATGGCTCTGCCTGCTTACATTCGTCACACCACACATGCTCCCAGTATATCGGATGAGATACATAGTGTTGATAAAGCATACCTGGTTGGCTGTCGAAGCACTCTATACAAACATTAACCATTAGGAAGGTCTGGAGGTTTAAGGCAGGCCCTGGATAGAAGATCTAAGGCCATGCCTCCAACACAATCCGTTGTGGATCTCATCGAACGGACCCTGAATAACAATATTTTTTTATTCTAGGACAAGCTTTTTCAACAGAAAGCAGGGACAGCCATGGGCGCAGCGTATGCTCCTAATTTTGCAGGCCTTTTCATGGGCCTATGGGAAGACAGATACATCTTTGGCCACTTAAACCCATTCAGAGACTAGATTAAGTGGTATGGGAGATACATTGATGATCTTTTCTTAATTTTTCAGGCTCTAAAGAGCAACTGATCAATTTCCATCCGTTCCTTAACTCATCCAACCACAATGTAAGGCTCAGTTTGGAGTACAGTCTGTCAGGGATTAATTTTTTGGATTTCAAGATCTCGGTGGATGAGCAAGGCCTACTACACACTTCCATTTTTAGGAAAGCCATGGATAGAAATACCATCTTACAGGCTGACAACTTCCATCCCAGAAGCCTAATTTCTAATATCCCTTACAGCCAGTTCCAAAGACTACCCAGAATTTGTGACTCTGATGCAGACTTTGACTCACAAGCTAAGGACATGCACCAACGATTTCAGCATAGGGGAAATAAGATTAATGAGCTTGACAGAGCTCTGGGGGAAGCTAAGTCTCTAGAGAGAAGGAAGCTATTTGAAAAGACCCATGGCCAACACAAATCTAAAAAGGTTTTTTTTACAACACAGTACAGTAATCTAGCCCTCAACATTAGTCCAGTCATTATTAAGAACTGGGGTATTCTCCACAGCGACCCCTCCTTACGTTCACTGTTCTCAGAGCCCCCCATGTTCTCCTTTAGGAGGGCACCCACTCTTAAGGACAAACTTATGAGGTACTATCTCCCTCACTCAAAACCATACTCTTGGTTTCCAAAACCTAAGGATACTTACAGATGTGGCTCATGTAACCATTGTGATAATATTGCCTGTGAAAATCCATTCATGGACGTGGTCAGCCAGAGGATCCTCCACTGTAATGACTCGTGTGTTGTTTACAGACCGGCGTGTGAGTGCAGATGTTTCTCTGTAGACTGGCAGAATACAAAAATGCCATAAGAACTGAAAACCCTAGCTACATGGCACAGCATTTTAAAAAGGCAGGCCACACCAACCCAAACTCTTTAAGAGAGGTGGCTGTTGAGGTTATCCCAAAGAACATAAGAGAGGGTGATAGGCTCAAGTGCCTTCTTCAAAGGGAGACCTAGTGGATTGTTAAATTAAAGGCCACCACATTTCCAGGCCTTAATGAAGATGTGGATTTTTCCCCTTTCCTGTAGCTTCAAGGTGTATCACTGCTTGCCACTTAGTATCAATGGCCCATCAAGTATCAAACGTCAATCCCCATAAAAGGGCATGAGACTGCAGGGCTGTGTGCACATGCATAAATCTATGGAAGCCCGTTTTGGCCACATAAAATGAAGAAAAAGTTTGCTTAATTGCAACTTTATTTCTTGGAATTCCGACTTTATTTCGTCTAATTCCGACTTCACTTCTCTCAATTCCAACTTTATTTCTCACAATTCTGACTTTTTTTCTCGCAATTCTGACTTTTTTTCTCGCAATTCCGACTTCTTTTTCTCACAACTCTGTCTTTATTTCTCGTAATTCTGAGTTATTTTCTAACAACCAACAAGTAGCTTGAGCCATTACTTCTGCTCACGCTTTAATGGTTCAATGCAACACGCAGACAGGAGCGAAGGCTGCAATGGCTATGTGTGCTCTGTCCAGGTATTTTAATATTTATCCATGTGTAAAAGTGACTGATTCTCACACGCCTGTTTTACAACCTGTCTGGTTTCAGATGGGATAACTCATAAGTAGTGTATGTAAAACTACTACTCACTTATCACAGTCTCCATCAACTGTTATATTCTCATATTGCTCTTTTTGTTCATTGTACAAAAGTATGAATAAATATGCATTCCATTCTGGAGTGTTACATGAAGTGTTACTATAGTGTTTATTTATTTTAAAAAGACCGTAGTGCTTTGTAAAATAATGAAAATAATTATTTAAAAATATTATGAACGATGAAAATATTATCATAATTTAAATCCTACAATATTTTACAGTTGTAGAATTGGAGACAATGCCATAAACAATTATTTTGCACAAACATGTCAGCGCTCAAATGTGCTCTTGAGTGTGCGTACATTCTGTTCTTACTTAAGAACAAGCCCCAAATAAGAAAACATTGATGAATGTCAGAAAACTGCATAAGTGGGTTTTAAGAACAAATTTCTTCTTAAGAACGTTTGGTGAATGAGGCCCGTTGTTTGCTTCCTAGTATGACACACGCACAAGTCTCTTATCTGTGTTTGTTTATGAATGCATTCGTCTCTTGTGTCTCTTGTCTTTGGTGAGCGTGCGCAAGTGAATATTATTATGGAAGCTTACCAGTTCTTGGTACAGCACTTTGCAATTATTGTTCTTGTATATATCAGGGTAACCATCTTTTCTTTTTTTTGTTCTTTTCTTTTCTTTTTGTACTCCTTCCTATTGTTCTCTGTAGAGCTAGTCCTGTGAATTATGCTTGTTTTTTTTTAGCATGGACTCTTATTTTGTACCTCTTGAGTGGTGGGAACCAAGTCATGTGACTGCTCTGACCTTTCTCTCTGTCTGTTAAATGTGCACACTTGTGTCTGTTCGGCATGCTTTGATGAAAACTTTGTAGTCGAAACGCCTAGGCATGTAGCCAGTGCCTAATAAAGGCTTTTCATACTTATTGCGAAAGTGCCTCAGGTTTTCTCTTCTTTTTTTTCCGGATATTGACATGGTATAACCTAAGCCTTGTGTGATCACATAGGAATGCAGAGGGAAGGGAGAAAGGAGAACCAGCCTTCTTCGACTACAGAACATTACCTAAGAGCCATTGTTTGGATTTAAAGCAGCATCCTTTGAGTGCCCTAATCCACAGAGTGACCCAAAATCTCTGAACATACTCATGTATCCCACATTCTAGCATTTAACATATAGTGCTGCAAAACAAACAAACAAAACAAATAAACAAAAGAAAAATAAAGAAGTAAATACATAAGCATTCATATAGAATTAAGAAAAGTGACATCACAATACATAGCATTCCTATACAACTAAGAACACTGACACCACAAGACCTTGTATTGCCATACCGTTTGGAACACTGACATCACAATAGCTGGCATTCATATAGAATTAAGAACAGTGACATCACAATACCTACCATTTCAAAAGAACTAAGAACAATGACATCACAATACCTATCATTCCTATACAACTAAGAACACTGACATCTCAAGACCTTGTATAGCCATACCGTTTGGAACACTGACATCACAATAGCTTGCATTCATATAGAATTAAGAACAGTGACATCACAATAGCCACCATTCCAAAAGAACTAAGAACACTGACATCACAAGACCTTGTATTACCATACCGTTTGGAACACTGACATAACAATAGCTGGCATTCATATAGAATTAAGAACAGTGACATCACAATACCTACCATTCCTATAGAACTAAGAACACTGACATCACAAGACCTTGTATTACCATACCGTTTGGAACACTGACATCACAATAGCTGGCATTAATATAGAATTAAGAACAGTGACATCACAATACCTACCATTCCGAAAGAACTAAAGCACTGACATCATAATACCTAGCATTCCTATACAACTGAGAACACCGACATCATAAGTCCTTGTATTACCATACAGTTTGGAACATTGACATCATAATAGCTAGCATTCATATAGAATTAAGAACAGTGACATCACAATACATAGAATTCCTATACAACTAAGAACACTGACAACACAATAACTAGCATTCCTATAGAACTAAGAACACTGACATCAGAAGACCTTGTAGTACCATACAGTTTGGAACACTGACGTCATAATAGCTGGCATTCATATAGAATTAAGAGCAGTGATATCACAATACATAGCATTCCTATAGAACTAAGAACACTGACATCACAAGACCTTGTATTACCATACAGTTTGGAACACTGACGTCACAATAGCTGGCATTCATATAGAATTAAGAACAGTGACATCACAATACCTACCATTTCCAAAAGAACAAAGAACACTGACATCACAATACCTAGCATTCCTATACAACTAAGAACACTGACATCACAAGACCTTGTATTGCCATACCGTTTGGAACACTGACATCACAATACCTACAATTCCTAAAAAACTAAGAACATTGACATCATAATACCTAACATTCCCATAAAACTAAGACCACTGACATCAGAATACCAAGCATTCCTATAGAACTAAGAACACTGACATCACAAGACCTTGTAATCCTCTAGAACTAAGAACACTGACATCACAAGACCTTGTATTGCCATACCGTTTGGAACACTGACATCACAATAGCTGGCATTCATATAGAATTAAGAACAGTGATATCACAATACCTACCATTCCAAAAGAACTAAGAACAATGACATCACAATACCTAGCATTCCTATACAACTATGAACACTGACATCACAAGACCTTGTATTACCATACAGTTTGGAACACTGACATCATAATAGCTGGCATTCATATAGAATTAACAACAGTGACATCACAATACATAGCATTCCTATACAACTAAGAACACTGACATCACAAGACCTTGTATTACCATACAGTTTGGAACACTGACATCATAATAACTGGCATTCATATAGAATTAAGAACAGTGACATCACAATACATAGCATTCCTATAGAACTAAGAACACTGACAACACAAGACCTTGTATTGCCATACCGTTTGGAACACTGACATAACAATAGCTGGCATTCATATAGAATTAAGAACAGTGACATCACAATACCTACTATTTCAAAAGAACTAAGAACAATGACATCACAATACCTAGCATTCCTATACAACTAAGAACACTGACATCACAAGACCTTGTATTGCCATACCATTTGGAACACTGACATCACAATAGCTGACATTCATATAGAATTAAGAACAGTGACATAACAATACCTACCATTTCCATAAAACTAAGACCACTGACATCACAATACCAAGCATTCCTATAGAACTAAGAACACTGACATCACAAGACCTTGTAATCCTCTAGAACTAAGAACACTGACATCACAAGACCTTGTAATCCTCTAGAACTAAGAACACTGACATCACAAGACCTTGTATTACCATACCGTTTGGAACACTGACATCACATTAGCTGGCATTAATATAGAATTAAGAACACTGACATCACAATACCTACCATTCCGAAAGAACTAAAGCACTGACATCATAATACCTAGCATTCCTATACAACTAAGAACACTGACATCACAAGACCTTGTATTGCCATACAGTTTGGAACACTGACGTCATAATAGCTGGCATTCATATAGAATTAAGAACAGTGACATCACAATACCTACCATTTCCAAAAGAACAAAGAACACTGACATCACAATACCTAGCATTCCTATACAACTAAGAACACTGACATCACAAGATCTTGTATTGCCATACCGTTTGGAACACTGACATCACAATACCTACAATTCCTAAAAAACTAAGAACATTGACATCATAATACCTAACATTCCCATAAAACTAAGACCACTGACATCACAATACCAAGCATTCCTATAGAACTAAGAACACTGACATCACAAGACCTTGTATTGCCATACCGTTTGGAACACTGACATCACAATAGCTGGCATTCATATAGACTTAAGAACAGTGATATCACAATACCTACCATTCCAAAAGAACTAAGAACAATGACATCACAATACCTAGCATTCCTATACAACTATGAACACTGACATCACAAGACCTTGTATTACCATACAGTTTGGAACACTGACATCATAATAGCTGGCATTCATATAGAATTAACAACAGTGACATCACAATACATAGCATTCCTATACAACTAAGAACACTGACATCACAAGACCTTGTATTACCATACAGTTTGGAACACTGACATCATAATAGCTGGCATTCATATAGAATTAAGAACAGTGACATCACAATACATAGCATTCCTATGGAACTAATAACACTGACAACACAAGACCTTGTATTGCCATACCGTTTGGAACACTGACATAACAATAGCTGGCATTCATATAGAATTAAGAACAGTGACATCACAATACCTATTTCAAAAGAACTAAGAACAATGACATCACAATACCTAGCATTCCTATACAACTAAGAACACTGACATCACAAGACCTTGTATAGCCATACCATTTGGAACACTGACATCACAATAGCTGGCATTCATATAGAATTAAGAACAGTGACATAACGATACCTACCATTTCCATAAAACTAAGACCACTGACATCAGAATACCAAGCATTCCTATAGAACTAAGAACACTGACATCACAAGACCTTGTAATCCTCTAGAACTAAGAACACTGACATCACAAGACCTTGTAATCCTCTAGAACTAAGAACACTGACATCACAAGACCTTGTATTACCATACCGTTTGGAACACTGACATCACATTAGCTGGCATTAATATAGAATTAAGAACACTGACATCACAATACCTACCATTCCGAAAGAACTGAAGCACTGACATCATAATACCTAGCATTCCTATACAACTAAGAACACTGACATCACAAGACCTTGTATTGCCATACCGTTTGGAACACTGACATCACAATACCTACAATTCCTAAAGAACTAAGAACTTTGACATCATAATACCTAACATTCCCATAAAACTAAGACCACTGACATCACAATACCAAGCATTCCTATAGAACTAAGAACACTGACATCACAAGACCTTGTAATCCTCTAGAACTAAGAACACTGACATCACAAGACCTTGTATTACCATACCGTTTGGAACACTGACATCTCATTAGCTGGCATTAATATAGAATTAAGAACACTGACATCACAATACCTACCATTCCGAAAGAACTAAAGCACTGACATCATAATACCTAGCATTCCTATACAACTAAGAACACTGACATCACAAGACCTTGTATTACCATACAGTTTGGAACACTGACGTCATAATAGCTGGCATTCATATAGAATTAAGTACAGTGACATCACAAGACCTTGTAATCCTCTAGAACAAAGAACACTGACATCACAAGACCTTGTATTGCCATACCGTTTGGAACACTGACATCACAATAGCTGGCATTCATATAGAATTAAGAACAGTGATATCACAATACCTACCATTCCTATAGAACTAAGAACACTGACATCACAAGACCTTGTAATCCTCTAGAACTAAGAACACTGACATCACAAGACCTTGTAATCCTCTAGAACTAAGAACACTGACATCACAAGACCTTGTATTACCATACCGTTTGGAACACTGACATCACATTAACTGGCATTAATATAGAATTAAGAACACTGACATCACAATACCTACCATTCCGAAAGAACTAAAGCACTGACTTCATAATACCTAGCATTCCTATACAACTAAGAACACTGACATCACTAGACCTTGTATTACCATACCGTTTGGAACACTGACATCACAATAGCTGGCATTCCTATAGAATTAAGAACAGTGACATCACAATACATAGCATTCCTATAGAACTAAGAACACTGACAACACAAGACCTTGTATTGCCATACCGTTTGGAACACTGACATCACAATACCTACAATTCCTAAGGAACTAAGAACATTTACATCATAATACTTAGCATTCCCATAAAACTAAGAACACTGACATCACAATACCTAGCATTCCTATAGAACTAAGAACACTGACATCACAAGACCTTGTATTCCACTAGAACTAAGAACACTGACATCACAAGACCTTGTATTGCCATACCATTTGGAACACTCACATTACAATTCCTAAAGAACTAAGAACACTGACATCATAATACATAGCATTCCTATTGAACTAAGAACACTGACATCACAATACCTACAATTCCTAAAAAACTAAGAACATTGACATCATAATACCTAACATTCCCATAAAACTAAGATCACTGACATCACAATACCAAGCATTCCTATAGAACTAAGAACACTGACATCACAAGACCTTGTAATCCTCTAGAACTAAGAACACTGACATCACAAGACCTTGTATTGCCATACCGTTTGGAACACTGACATCACAATAGCTGGCATTCATATAGAATTAAGAACAGTGATATCACAATACCTACCATTTCAAAAGAACTAAGAGCACTGACATCATAATTCCTAGCATTCCTAAAGACCTAATAACACTGACATCACAATAACTACCATTCCTATGCAACTATGAACACGAACATCACAAGACCTCGTATTACCATACAGTTTGGAACACTGTTGTCATAATGTAAGTAAATAAATAAAAAATAAATTAAAAAATGAGGCTTTGGGACCAATATACTGTGAAATTATTGAAAAAGAAAATCCACCAGTAGCTGTGAGATTCATTTCTCATGGACTTTTGCATGAGCTTTACAAGACTTGCTAAGTGCCTACAGGTTATAACTTGTAAGCCATTCATTATTTCATAAAGTGCACCAAACCACACCAATGGGTTACTTACACTACTGAGAGGAGGCAGAAGAAGAAGTGTTTGATGAGGGTGTGTCTTAACAGAAACCAGTGAGAAACTGAGTGCAGTATTAAAAAAAACACTCAGAAGGCATTGTGAAAACTAAGGTAACCATGCATAAATCTGCCCATGGGCCAAAACATGATAGAGAAGAGCAGTGTGAAATGCCAGCTGTGGAGGGAGGGAGGGAGGGAGGGAGGGAGGGAGGTTTATTATCCTTTCAGTGCAATTTATGACGATACTCTTTCACTAAGCTACTTTTATTAGGTTCCAGAGATATGCCTTTGTCCTATCTGAAAGTGTACTTAAGATTTTTCATTACTGCCTCCACATCTGAAACAATGTAGGCCTACTCTGCTGCTTGAGAGGGAAAGCTAACACTGTATGGACACAGTGAATATAAACAAAAGCAGCAAAATAGAATGGTTCATTGATGTCATTTGTTATTATGAAATTCCTCTACATGGATGGTTTTTGACATCTGTGGAGTGTCACTATCTCTGTATCTGAAAATGTGCACTATGCTTATGCTATTCCTGATATGCTTCTGTATCGTAATTCTGTGGCTGCAAAGGGGGCCTTTGGAGTCACTACGTTAGGCACTATATTTGGTTGATATTGGGTTTTTGTTCCTTTAACATTCCCATTGCCTCCCATTTCATGTGTTGTTCATACCTGTAGAGGCAGATAAGAGGTAGATGAAGTCAAATTATGTTCTACTAAACTGTTTGCTCTGATTGAAGTATAAAGAGAGAGACTTTATCTGAGTTAGACCATTTTCACTCCTTTCAAAGAGGAGTTAGAACATTAGCAATTCAACTGCAGTGAAAGTACTGAGTTTCTGAGACCAACAAGCAATGTTGAGTGGTGATATGAAGACAGGAGACTTGTAGAAGCACTATCAGCAATTCAAGCTTGCTGAACTGTCCATTTCCTAACATAAATATGATACAATGCTGCGTTGTTGGATATGCCTATGTGACTGTAACTACAAACACAAAAAAGTCATTGGTTGCTTTAATTCATTCAACTATTGTGGTCAATTCTCTTTGTAAACAGCTGTAACAAGCATCGCATTCCAGGCAAAAGTTTCACTGAGAAAACAGCAGTCACCACATTATAAATGCTTGCCTCATGCTTACACTGTTGAGTTTGTGTTGTGGTCCAGTAACTGTAACACAGTTTACATCTTGTAACTGTTGTTCAAATCAGTCTGATGTTCCAGAATGACATATTTTGAAGAAGCACAATTGTTTTTCATAGCAATTTCAAATTTTCCCACTGGCACATGGACAGTTGATGGTGATGAGTTTGATATTCTTCAAAAAATCTCAATACTTGTGGATTGAATATGTGTCATTCCAAGTGTCAGATAGAAGTTGTTCCAATTATATGCCATGGTGCTTGAGCAAGGGGTGTTGCTGATTAATAAGAAAATGGATAAAGGACAAACACTGCTAGACAAATGCACATTTGCCAGGGCATGTGAGACTTAGAAGGGGAAAGGCAGGAACACATAAACATAGATGAATCTCTGTAACTCTTCACAGAGTACGAGACAAACCTGCTCAGCTTAACAGAAAATGCTAATGATCCAGCTGTGGACACTAGAACGGCAGTGAATGCCAATTGAAGACAATCGACGCCATTACTGTGACAGAGTGGACCACATAGTAAAGACATGTCAAGTCAAAGCACATACTGCAGTCAAATACTATACAATAGTGGGGTAGACTAGGCAGCTGGACATGTTAATCGTCAGTGTTAATCAAAAATCAGAAGAATGAGCAGTCTTTCCATGCTGATTTCTCTGTGGATGAGGAGGAAATTTGAAAGTGTACATTATTTAGCATGTCCTCATCATCGGATAACAGGATAAGGAAAGCATGGTTATATCATCAGCTCATGAGTTATGATCTTACATCATGAAAAAAACACCTCTTCATATACCCTACCCAAATTATAAAAAGTTATATAAAAGTCATTCTCTGTGACCATCGAGTGATGTTGGCTGGTGATGCAAAGACAGGACAGTTATAGGAGCACCTTTAGCAATTAGACTGATGCCACTGAGGTGCATCACCGAACGCCACAGGAAAACCTCTCTCCTCGTAGCAGTCAAACTGCACAACTCCTCCCTCTTCTACCTCTTCCTCTCCCCCTCTGGCTCTTTCTCCATCAAAAGCACCGAGTTACTGACAACTTTATTAGCATGTGTAATCTACGATTGTCTACTGAATCTGTCTACTGTTATCTGTTTTGCTGGTACAGATTACACTTTTCTCTATAATCCCAGTCTCATTTTATCTTTATATTAGGGCGATTCTTCAACTATGGTACTTTTTGTGGCCCTGAAAAAAGTAAGAAAAACAAACAAACAAACAAACAAACAAAAAAAAACATTTCAACATTTTTATTTTTGTCACACTTCACAACAAGAGGAACTTAAATAATAAATAATAGCTCAGTCATTAATTTTATTATATGATAAGAGGCCTTTTATATACAGTTTGTTCTGTATTGCCTGTCCCTAAACCGGACTTTGGACCGTCTGCGCTGCTTCATTTTGAATTTAATATTGAAATAATGTTGATGTAACCATCATAAGTTAACACAGCGGTAGTCAGGTAAATAAACGGTTAACCAAATTGTTACGAACAGGCAGGATTGATGCAAATAAGCTGCGCGCCATTAAATTCTATTCCTGCAAGTATTTCTTTATGTCACAGCCTGCACCTCCGTTTTGGACTTTTGGTTTGACATGTCTTTGTGCTCCTGTTCTCTGTCTGTCTCCGCCCCTCACCTGTTCCCGTTTGTCTAATTATTACCTTGTTAATTTCACCCAATCCTGTTTTGCCCTGATTAGTTCTCCTTCTATTTATGCCCTAGTGTTTGCCTTGTCTTTTGTCTATCGTTGTTTGTGTTTTGTGCACACTGTCATGCTGCACCCTTTTGTTATTGGTTTTTGTTCTAGTTTCACTTGTATTTTAATCTTCTTTGGTCAGTAAAGTCTTCCGTTTTGTCACCTTCAACCATTGTGTCTTGCACTTGGGTCCTGCACCACACCACCAGCGTGACAGAACGATAGACCAAACAAGGACCCAGCAGACACTTCTGTCTCCCGGGCAGAGACAGTTCCAGCTCCTGACCTGGGTGCGGCGGGGCTCCCTCTCTCGGTAGGTTCTCCAGCCCCTAACCCGGGGGGGGAATTTTTTGGTGGGGGGCTCCCAGCCCTAGACCCAGGCACCACATGGACTGTGGTGCTGGGCCCAACCATCTCTAGGGCTGTGTCCGCTCCTGGGTCTCCTGTCTCTGCCACCCTGAAGCACCTTCAAGCAGTGTCTCCGAAGGCTCCATGGAGGGTGCGCTGCCCAGCGCGAGGAATGCGCTGCCCGGCGCACCATGGAGGGTGCGCTGCCCAGCGCGAGGAATGCGCTGCCCGGCGCACCATGGAGGGTGCGCTGCCCAGCGCGAGGAATGCGCTGCCCGGCGCACCATGGAGGGTGCGCTGCCCAGCGCGAGGAATGCGCTGCCCGGCGCACCATGGAGGGTGCGCTGCCCAGCGCGAGGAATGCGCTGCCCGGCGCACCATGGAGGGTGCGCTGCCCAGCGCGAGGAATGCGCTGCCCGGCGCACCATGGAGGGTGCGCTGCCCAGCGCGAGGAATGCGCTGCCCGGCGCACCATGGAGGGTGCGCTGCCCAGCGCGAGGAATGCGCTGCCCGGCGCACCATGGAGGGTGCGCTGCCCAGCGCGAGGAATGCGCTGCCCTGCCCTGTTCCCGAGGCCGCTTTCCCGGCCCTGGTCAGCTCCCATGCTGACGCCCTGTCCTGGTCAGCTCCCATGCTGACGCCCTGTCCTGGTCAGCTCCCATGCTGACGCCCTGTCCTGTTCCCGAGGCCGCTTCCCCGATCCAGCTCAGCCGACGTCGAGGCTGTTTTGAAGAGTCTGCTCCATTCCTGTTCCTGCGCCCGTTTTGGAAAGCCCGCTCCGGTGTCCGATCCAGGCAACTCCTCACCTGCTCCGCCGCAGAGGGGACCCATCAGCAGCACCTTCGGTCATCCCTCTGTGCGCCCCCCCACCCACCCGGTCTGTTCTGGACTTTGTTTTTGTTTTGGGTCGTCTGGGAGCCGCCCCTTAAGGGGGGGGCTCTGTCACAGCCTGCACCTCCGTTTTGGACTTTTGGTTTGACATGTCTTTGTGCTCCTGTTCTCTGTCTCCGCCCCTCACCTGTTCCCGTTTGTCTAATTATTACCTTGTTTCACCCAATCCTGTTTTGCCCTGATTAGTTCTCCTTCTATTTATGCCCTAGTGTTTGCCTTGTCTTTTGTCTATCGTTGTTTGTGTTTTGTGCACACTGTCATGCTGCACCCTTTTGTTATTGGTTTTTGTTCTAGTTTCACTTGTATTTTAATCTTCTTTGGTCAGTAAAGTCTTCTGTTTTGTCACCTTCAACCATCGTGTCTTGCACTTGGGTCCTGCACCACACCACCAGCGTGACACTTTACTGTCTGCACCGTTGTCTAAGTGAGCCTATGTTCTCTTGTTTCATGTTTAAACTTTTAATATACAAGGCAAGTTGTGTTAAATGTAATAGAATGGTGCCGCAAGTTAATTGCGTTTGTATGAATACGGTGGAATTGAAGGTTAATTGTGCAGTTGTGTGTAAAATATCTGCACGCCAGCATCTTTGTGCTTTAGCAAGTTCATAGTTGTCTACTTGGCCCTAGTTTATTTTAAAGTCGGGGATTATGAAGTGCCGTGCATACTGTAGAAAAACATGTAATTTGAGTTGTAAGCCTATTTAAAATATTAGGTGTGGGTGCTGGTGCAAGGGGGGGGTGTGTGTGTGTGTGTGTGTGTGTGTGTGTGTGTGTGTGTGTGTGTGTGTGTGTGTTAAAATGAGCTGCGCGCCATTAAGTTCCATTCCTGCAAGTATTTCTTTACTGTCTGCACCGTTGTCTGATAGGACTGAGGTTGTCTGTGGTGGATCTGCATATCGGCGCCGAGTGAGGACTACGCTTAGATCATTTGCGACGCGGTGTGCGTAAAACTTTGGGACATCGATGCACCGCACGGGAGTGTGTGTGACTGTAACTGAGTCTCCGTAGAAGGATGGAACATTCAAGTTATATGTGACGCGACTACGAACTACAAACCGGTTTGCAACTCACATTCAAAAACAAAATCCTCCGGAGGTATTAAGACAATATTACTCAGTTGTACCTATAAGGGGGTTTGCTGTATATCCATTTGTTATATGGATGCCATTGTTTAGCAATACAAGCGATATTTCAGTTGGAAAACTCAAAGTTATGACACCTAATACCTCGATCAGTATCAAATAGGCGTACTATGTGTCAGCGCAACAAGTTTCTCAAGAAAAACTTGTGAAGTCCTCACATTTTCCACTTTTCCACCCACTTTCCACTTTCCCCCTTGAATGTAAAATACAGTTTTTATATATATATACAGAGAGAGATTTCAAATGTCACTGAACCAGGTGGCGCATAACACGATGTTTAGCTGTACCTTTGTTTTATACAATTTATTTTTCCCATATTGTCCTCTCACCACCATTTCGTTCCCTGTTGGTTCCCTGAGATACAATCAAAGGAAACAAGACCGACTAACTAGGGACTTCGGAGTCAAAGACGAGTCCTGTAGCCACATTGATTTAATGGGAAAGGAATGGAATGCGCGCAAACGTTTAAAACAAATATTTTATGAAATGTGACTTTGAGCCGGCGTTTGGCCCACGGGTGTATCGGGAATTCTTTCGAAGGCGAATTCATGCCTCGCGTAGACAAATAGAGAGATACGGATGCCTCTGTCTCTCTCCCTCCCCCCCACACACTTGTTACTAAAAAAAGAAGGAAAAAAGCCCCACATAACTGTGTGGCTTACATGCTTTTTAATTTTAAAACATGTGAACAGACTGGTTCGCCACTTCAAATTTCTTCACCAGGCTGTCTCTGTAATGTTAGCTCCTTTTGCCCTTCTCTGTTTTTGGTTAAGACGTAAAGTTAATTTCACACAAATTTAGGCATATCATAAAATTATGCAAATTATTACTCAATCACGATTTTTGTGCAAGAGGAACCAAATTCACGATTTTACCTAGAGCACGATTAAATCATTTTAATCCTTAGAGGTCCTTCAATTTCGATATGTTGAAGCAACTAGCAAAATCTTGTAATAGGCCTATATCTGAAGTAAACAACCCCAGCGAGCGCGTTTGCACTATCCTTATTGGGTATTGGATTTTGCTGACACTGCGATTTTGTTTCATTTACATTTTAGTTGCTCTGGTGTAGGCTCCCAGCCACTCAATGCGGTATCAATACATCCCTCTCCAGCTGCGCTGTCGCGTGGTATTTCTGACATTCGCTTAACGATGAATGGGTTTGACTAGTTTCAAATGTGTGTTTAGTTCAAGTAGGCTACCTGTTTTCCGCAGGGGTGGGGGGTTGGCTCTCCGAATACCTATGTTAATCAACACCGTCCACATTATGCCAAAAAAACGGAGAGAGAAGTTAACCAATGCAGCGATAACCTAGCTCCCCTCTAATGTACAGTCGCATTCCCCTTCAGAGTGCGCTGTAGTATGTTCTCAAAGCAGGCACGTTAAGTTATGTAGCAAACGCACCGATGTCATTTCGTATCTTTACCAAAAACAGTAGGCTACTTAACTCAGTGATGCAGCCAGCGATTTCCTGTCACATCAACAGTAAAAGATAAGCAGTGTTATTTCGCCCAGTTTACAGTTAATTTTTATCTAGCCTGTCCATCGTATGAACTCTGAACGAGAAAAAAAAAATTATTTTCCGTAAAGCACGAGTGCGAGCTCCGCCCTTCAAAGCCTTACCGCGTCCTCAGTAGTGTCAGTGATAAGAAAATGTAATCTAATGAATCTAAATCTGGTTTGGTTTTGCGGGGGGGCTGGGAGGGGTCGTCGGGGTGGAATGACCAGCAGAGATTAACCTACTTGATTGTAAAGCACAGTTTCTTTGTAATTCCATCTAAAGTAGGCTACCCTAAACGCTGAAAATACGTTCCTGTCCCGCTGGTGCTTTGAAGGCTCCAGCTCTCCGGCTCCGGTGTCTGTGTTTTGACAGTTTTGATTGCATCAAATTAGAAGTTGCAAAGTTACAAGTAGCATACACTACGATATCCTGGTAACGCCACCTTAGGCTTTCCGTTACTGTCTCAAACTGCGGGAAAGTAGTAGCCTACATCTCATACATCTCGTTCAGGCGCTGGTTCTCACTGATTTTATGTTTTATTATCAGTCAGTTGTTGCCAATGCCATTGTCAAGCAGTTCAAGCGATATTTTATTTTAAAAATACAGAAGTCAAATGCTTCCACTCACACAGGCGCTTATACATTAGGGGTTGCACGGGTAAGTAATTTCACAACTGGAGTACTCTTTTCCTGAAAAACTCGAGTACTCGAGTACTCGGCGCGGGTTGGGGGGGCGGGTTTGCTGCCGCATCAGTTAAAAGACTATGCAACTATGATGCGGTTGGTGCCAGCGCATAGGGCAAAGCATAAAATTAACGATATGATATTACACACGATATGACGTTTGTTCAGTCGCGTTAGTAGCCTAGTCTATTATATGACAGACTCGATGTTAGAGCCATCCTTGAGAAATCCGTCTACAACTCACAAATGCTGCACGTTTATTTAATCACAACGACAGCTGGGAAATAAAATTTGCACAGTGAAATACAACAGTAAAGCAACCAAACAACCGATTCACCCTTTTATACTGTCGCCATCATTTCTCTTGTTGACCAAGGACTCTAACTGGATGCTCGAGTACTCTGTGCAAGCCCTAATATGTATGTAACCCAAAATTATTCATGCCCATGCCAAATGTGGATTTATAGTGAATTTTTATTTGACCAATAGGATTTATATGGCTGGAAATGACATAAGAAAGTGACAAAAAACAGTAAAAGACTGTGTCAGAGATGTTAATGATAAACTTTAACTATTTCTATTTTGTAGTATTTTTACATTTTTACTAAAAATGTCATGTCCAAATTATTCATACCCCTTGAAATTGTCACAATTGTACTGTTACTATTTATTACTTACTCTTTTATTGTACTTTTACTGCAATTTATTATCACTGTATTATATTACTTAGTGTGCAGTATTTATGTCCAGAAGTGTTACTGCAGGAGTGAGTGGGGAGCAAGCATTCAATTTTACTTGTGGCAAAATATGGCAACAAAGAATCTTGAACAATTTTGAGAAAATGCAAGCTGCTATACCATACCAAATAGTCCTAGTAATTTCTACCATGTTCTAATCAACTATAAATTGAGAACAGCTCGTGCAGTAGTTTTCTAGTCAGTTACTAGTTAAAGGCTGGTTTCCATGTACGTTGACCAAGGAGGACTCCACTTCTCCAAGACAGAAAAGAAGATTTTGGTCATCAGTTCAGTGGATGGATGACCAAAAGCTTTCTTCTTTGTCCAGGTGAGCTTTTCCAAAGGCTAGGCGAGCCTTTGAGTGCCTGTCTTGGAGAAGCAGAGTCTTCCTTGGTCGGCATCCATGGAGACCAGCTTTGTGCAGTATAAACTTTTGGTTTATGGTTCAGTCACACTGAGGACATGTTTGTCTTCCATCCTACTGTCACGCTGGTGGTGTGGTGCAGGACCCAAGTGCAAAGACACGATGATGATAGTGAAAAAACGGAGGACTTTACTGGAACTGAAGATCAAAATACATGTGCAAACTGATAACAAAAGCCGATAACAAAAGCCGATAACAAAAAGGTGCAGCATGACAGTGTGCACTAAAACACAAACAACGATAGACAAAGACAAGGCAAACACTAGGACTTAAATACAAGGGAGAACTAAACAGGGCAAAACAGGATTGGATAAAATTAACAAGGTAATAATTAGACAAACAGGTACAGGTGAGGGGCGGAGACAGACAGAGAACAGGAGCACAAAGACATGTCAAACCAAAAGTCCAAAATGGCGGTGCAGGTTGTGACACCTACAAAGTTTGGTAAAGCTAGAGATAGTACTTTTCAAGATATTAATGCCCAAACATGGCTTCCCAGATAAGGAGTTTCTATGAGCGTAAAAATGAAAAAAATATCAAGGGCCAAAAAAATATAAAAACATCGGAATTGAACAAAAATATTTTACAGGCCTTAGTTTTGGGACCCAAACATTGTATAGACAAACTAAAAAGCTAAAAAGGAACAAAATCTGAGACAGTGCTGCGTCCACTTTCCAAGATTCTGTCTGATTTGACACAGTATGACCTATATATATTTATGTGTGTGTGCGTGTGAGTGTGTGTGTGTCTGTATGTATGTATGCATGTATGTATATGTCAAATGTTCCATATCAGATGTGAATCGGTCAAACCGCTTTTCCTACGTTGCAAATTCAAAGCAAATTACCATGTTATCAGGCGAAGGTTTGTGTTAATCGTGCCGCACCTGCCATAGTTCTTTTCCTAATGCTTTCCAAATGACAGTTATGACGTTCAAATATGCGTTATGAAAATCAAATTACTGTTCTCTCAAGCCAGTTTATCAGTGGATCTACAAAGGATGACCGTTAACATATTTGGGGCTTGACAAGAAATTAGAAGAGAAATTAAAGAAGCACTGTTTCTGTAGGGGCGCACGGCAGTGCAGTTGGTAGCGCTGTCGCCTCACAACAAGACGGTCCCGGGTTCTATCGTTTTTGTGTCGAGTTTGCATGTTTTGCCCTGGTCAGACACCTCGTATCGCAACTGTAGCGGACAAGCCAGTCCAGTCCTCCGTTCCGTTGCAGTGAAACGGAATAGGCCTATGTAATAACACACAAAATACTGCCACGTTATTATTCATCAAGCACACTTCAGCCAGAAGTAGCGTATAGGCCTAACGCATGCCCTGTCACAATAAACGCACAATATAATGCCGTCACAACACTAGTTGGGTTTCCATACAACTATTTAATGTAAATTAACGTTTAAACTTCGCATCAAATCTTTCGAGTCGCATAAGAAATTTATTCGTTGGAAAGAGGTGATTAGGTAAAATGATATTGGTTGATGGAAGTTTCGTCAAGCCTGGCGATTTTATCTCACGTATTTTCGTCAAAGCTGCCCCAGACAAGCTTTAAACCCATAGCTGTTAACAACTCCTCCCACGATGAAGAGTGTGTACATTTTTCAATGCTGAAGGAAACGCGCACAGGCATTTCCTTAGCCGAATTTTCTTGAATTCGAATTAAAATTTGCGAATGTGTTGGGTAGGCTTAGCTGTTATCTAATGTTATCTGTTTAATAGAGTATATAAGACAATTCTGACAGAAATGACTACTGAAAACAGCATGCAGTACCGAATAACAAATCCAGAACAAACAACCATTTTAATATGTTTGCACATGCCTCCGTTTCACTGGTGGACTTGAGCAGGAAGAGGCTATTAAAGTCACATTGAGAGTCACAGCTACAGAAAAGCACACGCAAAGTGCAAACTCAGAGTGAGAAACTTGCACGCTCTAATTACGCTTAAATGTATTTGTTTATCACAGAATTTATCCCCAGTTCCCCCTTTATCTCCTCATCCAATCAAATCTATGCATCTGTTCTGCACAATTCGAGCTGTGCAGTGCATTCTTGATATTGAATGAGAGGTGATTATTTTTATACTTTAAAACATTTGTTGACCTGATCACATCACCTGGCCGTGCCTCTGGTTCACTCAACACTTTAACTGGCAAAAAATGGCTTATTTAATCTCCTGCTGCTGAGTGATAGTTTATGTTAGCTAAAAGTGAATGAAATGCCGGAAATATACTGGAGAGATGGCCACTGCGTATGTTGTTACGTGAAACCTTTTTGAAAATAATTTTGAAATGTGAAGTCAATAAATGAATACGTTGTCTTCAGCAGGGCAAATCCAATTTCTTTGATGTTGACATAAGGCATGTTTTTTTCTGCTTTTGAGTGTGCTATGTGGAAAAATTAATACATAGTTAATGGTGCTCATTTACTATGAAATACTTCTTATAGAGCCAACAGCAAACCCTGTTAACAGTATCTGAATTATAGCGTAAAGTCATCTGACTAAATTGTTACCAAAACATCTGTCGCTAAAACAACACTAAAATGTTCATGAGAAGACTAAAACTAAACTTAAAATTCCCACCAAAATTAACAGTGCTCTCTAGTAATGGTTTAGGCCTAGCTTCTATCTCCTGTTGAAGGTTTACATCGCTGGAAGTCAAAACCAAACTGTTAACTGGCTAATATAGATGTAATATAGATGTCACTCATACCCATCAAGCATTATACACATAAAAAAAAATAGAAATGCCAGTTCTGAAAGAGTATTGAGTATGGCGCTAAAGGTATGGTACAGAAAATAGAATGGCAACTACACTGGCCAGGCTCAGCAATACACTCCCTCACAGAAGGTGTTGAGGAATGCAAAGTCTGCAGCTTATGTCTACAACAGGTCCCTTGTCACTCCTCACCGAGAGGAGTGACAAGGTAGTCTCTCTCTCCCCTGCTCATTCTCTCACTCACTCTCTCCCTCCCACCCATTGGTAATAAACTTCGAAGTGCCGAATTTGAATGCCCTTTTGTGTTTTCATTTACGTAATGCAGGGGTGTTCACAGCATTTCACCTTCAACCAGGTATCTGACTGACCACGTACCTGTAGTAACTAGTTAGTCCAATCCTCGTTGATATTTTAAAGCAAGTGGTTCCCTAGTGGTCACTATGTGCACCCTTGTCTTAATGTAAGGGGTAAGGCTGGTGGGTAGCCCCAGGTCGGGGCAGCGGAAAGTCTCCCTTAATTTCAAAGCCTAAAATTCACAGGTATGCGCATGCCCGACCGCGTGTGACTGCGTGCTCGCGCATCAAATTGCTGAAGCCTCCACCCCTTTTCTTAACACTGAGTGACATTTTTTGTAGTCATTTGATTGCTGTGCTGAGTTGGTGGAAGAACATAGGGTGACAAATCTTCCTTACACTCTGATTTGGATGGCAGTCGCAACACTTAAGTGGATCTTTCGTCTTTTGACGATACTTACGATATCACACGGCGTTTGTGTGATTTTTCAAGGAAATGTTATGCTGTCAGGGTAAGCTGATTTGATCTCATTTATTATACACTGCAGTCGCTACTGAAGGCTTGAAGCTTCATTTTGTTGCACAAATTTCTATTTTGTGCCTTTTCATGAAGGCAAAATGAAATCTTGCACTAGGCTAGTCACTGACCCATTATGATGATCACAAACAATGAATTAAAATGTCATACAGGGTGGTCTGTCATTTTGATCCGCTTGTGACAAGCGATCTAAATTACGTGGACTATCCTAAAAGAGAATAATCTTGAATTTTCACAAATTTGTCGGTTTTTCTTTGTGATTTTTGAATGTGCGTTCAGGGCCGTGTTAACAAGGGGGCTGAGGGGGGCGTAAGCCCCAGGGCCCACAGGCTGGCCCTGGTTGACCGTGTAAGTAACCCTCCATCGGTTCGATAAGGACAGTCTATACGCTTAACGTGAAAAGCGCCTGAACGCGTCTCTAAAAGCTTGAAAATGTATTTAGAAAGGAAATACTATAATTACTCGGTAAGCGTTTTCTTAGGGCACATCCGCCTAACGCGCAATATAAACACTTGCGTTTATATGCGCAGAGAAAACGCTTAATCAATATTTAAAATATTTCCCCTCTGACTACGTTCTCAAGCTTTTGGATATATTTAGTACTATGGAATAGCTATAAATATGAGCAGTTTGGAGTGTCTACCTGTCATATTTGGTACTTTATGGTACTTCACGTTAAGCGTTTTAGATTGTCCCGGTTCGGTAGCCTATGCATTTGCAGCCCGTTCGTTGTTCAAGTGTAGGATATAAATGAAGTGACGATGAGTTGATTAGACAAATTGTCTGGTTGTATTTGTTTATGGTCCAGTACAGTTCCTTCCTTTCAAATTCAGTGAAGACGTGTAGTTGTTGGCACCTAATTTCATACATTTGGTATAACCAGTTGTAAACGTCCAATAAAATGTCCAAAAAAAGAGACCGTGGACACACAAAAAGGAAGTTAAAGGCCGAAAAACATAAAAGAGGAGCTGATAGACAAAATACCGAAACCAGCACAGTATTTTAGACTCAAAACAGAGGGAGCACCAGCGTCTGTTCAAACACGAGACAGATCCCCCCCAGGTAACTATGATCGTATATCTGCCAGTTAGATGCGCATTTGACTGTAATTGTACGAAACTGCCTGGGTTATTGATTAGCGCATCTTTATCTCGTCCCACAGCTTCATGATTAGTCCGTGTGAAAATGTAACTTTGCTTCATTCGAAAAAGCAACTTGCAGACTGTATTTCCAAATGTCGACATAGCGCTGGGAATATATCTCACATTGTCCATCGCTCTTTTTCAAAATGATCACTGATCAAGAATCGTTTACAGTCAACAATGGGACAGGATAGCTGATGCCACCTCACTCGCACGTCCAGTGAGTCTGACAGTTAGAGCACTAGATTTCACAGAAACTGTAAAAGATCTCTCTTAACCCAAAGCCAGAGGGAAGACCTTTTAATGATTACTCTCTGGACTACAATTGTTACACTCACACATACACTTAAAACATCTTGATTCCATATTGTTTATTTCGACTGAGTCAAACTGATTTAACAAAGTTGTATACAATTAATGGAAGAGCCATGTGTTCTGCACTTTTTGGCCTATTTGCCCTTCTTTTTTGTGCTGATATAGCTTTCTTTATGTTATAGCTGTGCCGTGGTTTCCTGTACATTTAGCCTTGACGTTGTCCATGTCACAGGTTAGAAATAATTTTTTCCACAAAATAAATTCTTAATTAATCATACCTACTCATATTTCTTAATAGTGTTGTTTTCAACTCAGATTAAAGGTACAATCCTCGATTCTAGCAAAACGTTAATAATTGAGCTCAACAGTCAATCAAATTACACCTCTCCATTCCGTGTTCCTGAAGCAAAGTCTTGATTGGCTGGAATAGTGGACGGCTCGCGGCCCAAGCCACTTTGTTTTCCATTTAAAGCGCCAAGACCTGAGAGAATCTGAACATATTGCGTGATAATTTAGAGGGGGCCCTTTGATTACGTTTAGCCCCAGGGTCTGGTCTTAATCCGGCCTTTTGTGCGTTAGGCTAAATCAGGCATCCTATACGTTTTTGCTAGTTGAACCTCCTACCCAGTTTTTTCTCAAGTACCCCCATCGACTAAATGGATTTAATTTGACATCAACTTTCCGATCACAATCTTACAAACCACCTACAGGACAAACCTCTGGGGGTTTGGTAACCCCCCAGTTGAAAACCACTGTGCGAAATTGTTGGACAACGCTGACAGAAGCTTTAGTAGTGTACTAAATTCAGAAGCACTTAGAAGTGATTTTTACTCATTAACTGAGGGCAGGACTACTTTGGGAGTGCTCCCATTTTTCGATGATTATGAATTCGTTTTAGCAAATTTTCAGTGAATAAAAAGGAACGCTGATGACAGTTCGAGCACAGCACGTCCGCAACTAGTGTGCCCGGGACTGGTTATTGCCCCACTAAATGATGCCATGTCGCCGAGCCTGGGCCAAGAGCCCAGTTATTCAAGTACTTCGAATATTTATTTGACTTGTGTCTGTTTGTGGCTTTAGGATGATCGCCCTTGAATGTGTTTGTTGTTGGCAGAGTAGTAATTGCATAACTTGTACGTCCCCATTTCAACCACTCCCCGCTTCCCAACGTATCAGCTCAAAAATGCGTGACAGACTGTATACTGTGTTCCGCCAGTTTTAAGTCACTGAGTATGCTTTATCTATAGAGGGCGGCATTTACTTTATTCAACAATGGCTCAAAATTTGTGTAACATAAAGGTGGTAGAGAGGCTCTATCGTAAACTGAATGTAACGAGACAACGAAAATTACGCTAGAATTAAGTGAAAAGCTGATAATGAAACAAGACTTCATATCGACTGCCATTACAACTAAGAAAATGACCATGGATGATTAGAAACAGAGAATTCTTAGTGAAACTTCCCCTTTCCGTTGATCGCGGCCAGGTTTTTGCTTACTTCACTCACTGTTAATGTGTTCCGCACCATCATGACGACGAGCGAGAATTTGCATGATGGAGAAACGTGCTTGTCCAGTTTAGGAGTATTGGCGGTGTGATGTGTTGGCTGAAAATTTTCCACGTCATGTTTGTTGACGACCAAGTGATGTTTCCCACCAATTAAACAACAAACTTGCACAGACCTAAGTGTACTTCCACGTATAAAGGCCAAAAACTTTGTATATTGTATTTCCAGCAAGTAGGCAAGGTTTTCATTTATCATTTTGTTTCCTCAACTCCAAATAGAAAAAGTGAATTAACCCCGATGTTCCACCTTATCTCGAAAAGGATGTGCGTACAATATTAAATAAAGTTTCCTCTGAAACATCACGTTCTTTGTAATGTCTGTGGCTGTCCGGTTAGTCATGTATTAAACCTTTTGGTGGAAGTTGGCAGTTGGTTAACGCATGAAGTTGCAAATTAAATAATTTTCATTACAGCTGAGGCAGCTAATTTTTATTTTCTTCATTACTCAGATGAAAATAGAAGTGTCAAATTATCTCTAAACTACAATGCACTAAATAAGTAAAACTAAATTGTCACTCAGAGACACAATCTGAAAAGTAACTAGCCAAGTAAACTAAACTAAACTAAGTAAATAAAGGTAAAATTTTAAAATAAATAAAAAAAAAATGAATAAAAAAGCCCAAAAAACTCCAATTACCATGGTGGAAGAGTATCTTTAGTATACAGTCATGCATACTTCCAAAAGTGCCCAAAGTGTTTCCATATCACAAGCCGCAAAAATGCAAATAAATATATAAAAGGAAAAACAGACATGTAAAACAAAACTCAGTGTTCAGTCCCATACAATATATATTTCTTGACGTTTTAATCAGTTGACTATTAGAGAGGGATTCTGTTTCTCCGGAAAAGTGAGAGGGTGATAGGAGTAAACTGTGGATTGTGCCTCATGCCAGTAGGAGGTATGCTGAGCTTGTGTTTTTGGCACCATCACTAGAGCTGTGTAGAGAAGATGAACATACCTTCGATTGTGTAGCATACCCTCAGCATCAGACAGAATCAACATACCTGAGACATTCAAAATGATAGAAAGAGTGTGATATTAAAATGTGAATATTGTTCATTTATTTAAATGCTTGTGGTGCCAAGACAAAAAAACAACAACTCAAAACCAACCAAACAAATACAATCAGGTCTTAAAAAGGTCATGATGAACAAGTGACTTGTTATCTGCCTGTCACTCTTTAACTACATTTTGCCACAGTGAATGGAATGTTTTTTAGTTGGAATGAATGTTTTTTCATTAATTTTCTTCATTTGAAGAGCTGAGAATATTATATTATATTATGGAAGTGTTACACCTTTGTCACACATGCTGATTTCTTTTTAAGTGTTTTTCTATGCTTCTCTAAAGGTGATTTTTCTATGCTTTATAGGTACCAAGTAACAAATGCTTTCCCGCAATTACGCTGTGCAAGGCTCCGTCAGAAGTTCTTTTCTATTACACCATCAACAAAGTATGTGGGAGAAAGTCTGAATAATACTCAGGCTGTCACTGTGATAAAATTACATTGAACAATGGTTGTGTTTTGGCTCAAAGAACAAATAACATCATGTACTTTGACGAATAATAAACACTAAAGATCCAAAACCATCACAACCTGTTCTTTTTTTTTTTATTATGGGTGTAGACATGGTGCCATTGTAATAGAAACATCACTGTTTAACAGAATAATTTGTTTCTGCCCCTGTTTCTAAGCTACTCTACATTTTTAATTGAAAGCACAACTGATTATGTAATTATATACCTTGGGGATCAGTGCATCTGTCAAATACCTTGTTCTTGAAAAGTATTCATGCATGCATTTTGTGTTGTTCTTTTTTCTCCATATTTGTTCCATATTCACTTTGAAAATAATAGAAGTAACTGTCTCTTTCTCAGAATTGACATAAAAAAGATCACAGAGGAACTTAAAGAACTTATGGACTGTCCTGTGAAATCGAACATCACTCAACGAGAACTAAACAGGTCTGTATGTGTATGCAACAAAGATGCTTTCGCTCTTTTTATTATTAATGATGTACCTACTTGGTCACTAATCACTAGACATTTAGCCAGTATGGTTATTGCTAAATATTATTTAACTAACCCAGATTATCCAGTATAACATTAGGCAGCTACATCCTTCATTAGCTGTGTTTGCGGTCACAAAACTTAAGGCCTTGTATTCAGACCAAATTTGAAAATTTTCAAATGAGCATGCCACCTGCCCTGTTTCAACAACCACCAAATTTGCGTCATTTGATGAATGTTAGTTTCTGTTGTAATTATCCACGAAGAAGTCAGACGTCATAGAGGACTTCCATTTTGAGATGTGTTAAAAATGTTGCTTATGAACTGCAAATCTGGTTTATCTGGATTTCTAACAAATAGCACTGAAAACAAGTTTGACATTAATTTGAGAATGGGAAATTACTACACAAAAATGCCAAAATAGCAGGAAGTGTTTACTATCTGGGCTGTTGGAACCAACCATTACAATGCATTGCCTCATTTTAAAGGACTTAACAAACACTTTTTGCATTAGCCTCTGAGAAGATAGGAGTTTGATTAGTTGTTCAATCAGGTTTTGTCATCAGGCCAGAATGATAGATACATTGCACTAAAAATATGTTTAAAAGCTTTATCCCCCAAACTACTGATTTGCACTATTTTCCATTTCCATTTAGTCCATAAAGTTAAAGATGAGAGTCTGCACTTAGATTTCGTAACTGTCCAGTGACATTTAACGCCTTCATTCATATCACTGTTCCAGTTTCTTTGGCAGAGGAATGTTGCTACCGCAGCACTGAACAACCTGCATTCTTTTTCCTTTCACAACACTGTCTGTCCATTCCTGTTTTTCTTCTTTAACATTTGAGAAAAATCACTTTTGACTCCATTACCCTCTTTGTCTGCAGGGTGAGACTGCACTTCAGTTGTAATGCCTCCGGAACTCTGATCCTGACAAAACAGAACACTGCTCTGAATCAAACAATCCAGTATGAGACCAACACCAAAGTGAAGCACAAAGTGAATCCAGAGCTCTATGATATGCTGCCTCAGGTCAGAACACAGTAAAAAGTTTTAAGTTCAGATGAGTCACTAGCACAGAGATTAAATGAAATTCTCGACAGTTACAATCACTGTTAAGAGTGATTTGTTATAGCTAAGGTCACCAGAGGCCCTGTTTACACCTTGCATTAGATCTGATTTTAGTGATCCGATCACAAGTGGACAGCTGTAAAGTACAGGTGTAAATGCACCCAATGCGCATTAAGGTTGTATTGAGATCTGATCGCTCAGACCACATTCAGATGTGGTCTGGACCGCATATGACCACATTCTTCTAGCAGTGTAAACGCGAATGCGATCTTGACCACATTGAACGACTGCCTACTCAACGGACGTTGAAGTAAATAAATCATGTTACGAGTCTACGGGCGATCCCCCCCCCGCCGATGCCTCCATGGTTGAAAAAGCATTGCTAAAGTGCCCTTTAGAGTGGCGAAAACGAGAGGAAGTGTCTCCCTATAAGGTGCCCTTACGATGGTCTAAACTTGACATTTCCTGTGTGTGCCCTTCCAATGGAAAAGGGTGCCATTATGAAGCTCTATGCTGCCCCTTCATGACAGTGTCCCGAAGGGTGCCCTTTCCAGCAGAGAAAATGGGATCCAGTGCTGTGTAGGGTACTTCTACAGGTGAGAAAGCATGATGAAGTGCCCAATTAGGTGCTCCTCTAATGGAGAAGTGCCCCTCCAGTGGATAAAATGTGATGTAGTGCTGTAAAGGATGTCCCTACGCGCGTGAGAATGTGGGGAGGTTTCCTAATGGATGCCTCTCCTTTAGAGAAAATGTGATGTGGTGCCTTTACAATGGGATAAACTTGAGGTCCCTTACAGGTGCCTTTCTGATGGAAAAAAAACTCATGAAGTGTCCTCTTAGATGCCCTGAAAACATGATGATGTGCCCTTGCAATGGAGAAAAAAATCCCAGTGAAGAAAATGAGATGCAGTGCCCTACAGTCTCCCCTCTAGGGCAGGCTTTCCCACTGCGGGTGCAGTGACGACAGTCCAGGGGTGCCACCAAATACTTTGATAAGATTTTGAATTTACATTTTTTTTTAGCCTAGACGCCTAGCTAATGAGCTAGCGAACTAAACAGGTACCTTGCTGAGCTGAATCTATGTTAACCTGTGTGCTCAATTTGGGAATCAAGCAGAAGTGTAAAAATCTGTACCTAAGGGAATTATTTTAGGGTAATTTGCACAAAATGCCCATAGGACTTTAAAGTTTGGTGTGAATTGCTTTTTCAACTAACTTAAGAGTGGGGTTAGCACTGGGCTACCCTATGATTACAGAAGGCCAAGGAGAGAAAGAAAACTGAAGCACATACAAAAGGAGCTTTTTGTGCTGTTTGTGAAATAGGGCCTAAACACTTTAAAGGCTTATAGTTCCCTGTGTGTTTTTATCATAGATGTCTGCTGATACTTTTAATCTGGATTGCCTAATAACATAATGTTAATCTTAATCAAGGATGAAGACTATTTCATCATACATGATGCATCCTACCTTTTTGCTTGCTGGTGGGGCTCCATGTCGTTCAGTAGGTTCCCTTTTTATTTTTTCGCCCCGCCCTTCAAACAGCCTGAGTTCGTCCACTGCAGTTTACATTAGTAACTATTGATACAATTTGACGCATTTCCTTTGAAACTGTTCCATATTTCATGCCGTTGCATATTTCATACGACACCTGTCAAAAACAACAACGCATTTGGTCTTTCCAAGCGAAAATGATGTACGTGTTTATTTGCATATAGAGCAGGGAAGTGAGATCCGATAGCAAGTGGTCACTCGAGAAACAATTGGAGACGGATACTGGAGCCAAGTGTAAATGAACGTAAAAGTGGACGAGCTGTCCACTTATGATCGGATCACCATAATCGGATCTAATGCAAGATGTAAACAGGGCCTAAGGATTTACTGCCGACTTGGATAAAGGAATCAATCTCTGCTGTGTGTTTGTGTATGTGTGCGTATGTGTGTGTGTATGTGTGTGCACATACATTCAGGACTTTCCCTGGAATAGTAAATATCTGGGACAGTGTGCTGTTGTGGGCAGTGGAGGTATCCTGAAGAACAGCAGTTGTGGAGCTCAGATTGACAGTGCAGATTTTGTCATCAGGTAAAGATAGTTATCTGCAGTTCTCTATTCTCTAACTTGTTACATCATTAACAAATTATGGTCGTCCATATTCTTTGGGCTTCCATTACTAACAGCTCCCTGCTGCATTAATGTAAAAAACAAGCGATGTTAGATGTAACACCCTCTTTTCATACATGTTGGACTACTTTACCCACAGTGTCTTTCTCTTAGTACAATTCATCACTCAACTCAGTCAGCTAAATTCAGATGACATAATACTGAAAGGGTTTAAGTGGTTTACAATGCAATTAGTATTAGGTATAGATTTTGTGTGTGTATTCCCACCGTGTGGAGCAATTCTCATGAGGAAAGGTCAGGTTTTTAGTTTCAGACTTGAACTTCAAAGTTCAAGGAATTCCCCTTCACAGAGATCTTGTTGGACCCTCACAGACCTACTCTGACATCTACATGCTGGTCTTTATAACAGATTCAGTAGAGCAGGCTAACCCAAACTGTCAGCTTTCAGCACTACAAAACTGTTTCTCAGTTTTCCGAGACTCATCATGTTCACTTCAATGTGTATCTCGCTCAGTGGCCAGGTTATTATTATGAACATTCATTAAAGTTCTACTATAGACACCTTTATGCCTACAGAACAATCTAAGTTCAGTGGAGTATGGACAGGTGAAGCATTTCACAGGGCTGTTACATCAGTGCTGACTGGAATTAGGTACAATCATGCTGCAAACAGTGTGATTCTTCTCTTCCCAAAGATGATCAGAGCTAAAGTTTATGATGGGCACTCAAGTAAAGTGAACCCGCTATTGGGTTCCTGCAATCATTGTGAGATTCTGTTTTTGCTTGTTTGTTTGTTTGCTTCTGGTATGAGGCATTAACCTGCTAGAAATATTTGTGTCACTGTGGTCTTAAAGGAATATATGAGCCTTAAATAACAGAAAAATATGCCCCTTGCTTTGCAACAAAAACCAAGTGGCTCACACTTTTAATGCAGTGGTCTCTAGGTATTTCTTTAAGACTGCAGTAGAGTAGAATACAAGATTTCTTATATTGTTCAAAATTGTTTTATTATAAGAAAATACAATGTATGTGTGCACATATATTGTAGAAATGTGTTTTACTATAGTGATGTATTTAATAGTATGCATGAACTTAACCCCTACAGCATTCCACATTTGGTGGCCTAAGACGTGCAAGGAAAAAATTACACTCAGAGTCATAGTATAGGTCTTCCACTGTTGTCTAATGTATGATAATGAGGAGGGGACAAGAGAAGATGTTAAGTCATACAGAGTAGAAACTATACCTTTAACATTTAGGTTTACATCGGAGATGGATTTCAAGCAACGCTAAAATGATGACAAAGCGCATTCCATGTGATCATTCTTTCTGAAGTTGTAGAATGGTTACTGTATTTAGTCACATGCTGTAAGCATTTCTGCTGCTTTGAGACATATTCATGAGTCAGAGTGATGATTCATGAGGTATGCAAGGGGGAGAGGGATTTGCTATAATAAAAAATAAAAGAAATTGGAAAATTTTGTAGGTGACCAGGGTCATTTACTTCATGCTCAATAAATGAAAGCTAGCGGCTCGGAGACCAATGATCACACCACACCCAAAGTTTCAATGCTCATTTTGGCCATTCTAACACTCAAATGATAATTGGATCTTTCCTTCCTTCTATATGTAACAATGCACAGCAACATTTTCCTAAATTGGATGCTACACCTAATGAACTTACCCCTCAGTGTAAAGGTGCATGAGAGGAATGTCTTAAAACCTTAATTCTGTCTGTCCATCTCTCTCTGTAGGTTTAATATGGCACCTATTAACGACAGTGATGTTGGGTTGAAAAGTGACCTGGTGACTGTTAATCCAAGTCAGATTAGGGTGGGGTGAGTCATAATACACACTCTTTACTGTTTCATACTATGTCATAGTCCTTGAATAACCCTTGACCCCGCTGTGTTTCCATAGGTACAAGGATCTAGATAAAAACCCTGGCCCGCTGGTGGAACGTGTGTCAGTTTATGGCAATGCCTCACTTATTCTGCCAGCGTTTGCCTATACCTTCAATACTCAGCTCTCATTCAGTACTCTGAAAGCTCTCCGCTCAGTCAATGCTCCGCAGAAGGTGGTTTTCTTCAGTCCATCTTACCTAAAAATGCTCGACCGGTTCTGGAAGGCACGTGGCCTGAAAGAGATCCGTCTCTCAACAGGCTTCATGTTGATCAATGTGGCCTTGGAGCTTTGTGAGCACGTGCACATCTATGGCTTCTGGCCTTTTGATGTCAACCTGGATCAGCAGGCCATCTCACACCATTACTATGACGACAAAGGACCAAGCCGTCGCATGCATTCCATGCCACAGGAATTCTTACGTCTGTTGCAGCTTCACAGCCAGGGAGCGCTGACTATGCACCTACAGCCATGTGCGTAACTTCTGCTGGAAATTTGCAAATTCTGTGTGGATCGAAATTCAGGAGTATATAAAGAATTCTTTTTACACGTGTCTTTTATTCTCCATTCAGACTAAGGCTAGTTTCTTTTGTGCTATGCCACACACTGTTGACATTGAAAGACGATGCACCTCAAAGAGCTGTGTGCTAAGCTATATTTAAGCGAAGGTAGCAAACATTACTACTGATCTGTAAACCTCTGACCTATGTGTGTGTATTTATGTGTACATGCATATTTGCATGTGTGTTTGTGAGTGTCCTTTGGGAAGCATTGAAGGTCTTAAGGCAACATTGAAGAACTTAAGTGTTCAAAAAATGACTGACTTGCTTAGCTTTGATGGCATGACAGGTAAATGACTTTGATAAGTCTGCCCTCCCACACATCGTTCATTCTAAGAAACACAATTGATGAAGGCTGAGTTTTCCTCAGTCTCTTGGTAGCGTAGGCACATTGTATTTTGCCATTGTACCACATCTACTGAAAGCCAGTTCAGATGGATTCCTGAGAATTGGTGAACAAATGAAGATCCAAAATGAATGTATTTTTAGGTGACATGGAGGACATTAGAACAAGATGAAGGAAACAAAGCCCAAGATTGAGATTGTACACAATAGCCATTATGCTAGTTTTAAAAAGGGTAAACCCTCTGTCATCACAGTTTTTTTTTTTTTGACATCATTTTCCATCTGTCTGGCTCATTCTTCCTTTTTCATGCTTTAAGTTTTCTAACCTCAGGAGAATTCATATTAATTAATATTAATATTAACTGTGAAGGTTAATGTGTTTCCTTTAGTAATACTGCTGATTTGTTAATGTTTCACTGATTTGACAAATAACGGGTAAATGTTTCACATACAGTGTTTCTGGTACTGCACAAAATGTTGGTATGACTGGTTTAAATTATTAAACATATGGACAGGGTTTTTTTTTTTTTTTGAAAAAGATATCTATGTAAATGACTGGATCTGTTTTTGACAGAATGGGAATGTTCTTTCTTTTCAAATAGAGTACAAATACAGTACAAATTCTTAAACAGAGTAAGATGGCCTGATAACAGTAACAATAGTATTACAGATCAACCTGCGATCTATCACCACCCCCATTCCAACTGGCAGTTTGTGACAGTAAGGAAACAGTAAGCCTTTTTTTAAAGGCATTTGCCAGGTTGTTACAATCTAAGTGGGTCAGTGCTACGTCTAAAAGATTTTACATGTTCAGACTCTTCAGCCTATAAGTAATTGTACTGAAACAAACGTGTAGCTACGACCATAACCTGAACATTATGTAAGAGGCATAAGAGACCAACACCATTACCTAATCTACCGTTTACCAACTGGACAGGTTGGAGAGACAGATAGAGATGAGATACTGAGGACAATACTGATGACAGATAGAGTGATGTAGGCTCAAAGAGTTTGAATGATCATAACTTGTGAATGACGTAATAAGTTAGAGAGTAGAGAACTGTAGATAACTATCTTTACCTGATGACAAAATCTGCACTGTCAATCTGAGCTCCACAACTGCTGTTCTTCAGGATACCTCCACTGCCCACAACAGCACACTGTCCCAGATATTTACTATTCCAGGGAAAGTCCTGAATGTATGTGCACACACACACACACACATACACACAAATCACTTTGTGCATTGTATACAGCAAACAGTATACATTAGGAGGTAGAAACATGAAGTACAGTCTATTACAATTATGCGTGCAGAAATTGCCTAAAAGTTGAAAAGAAGCAAACTGAAGCATACTAGCCTTACAAATATACAAGAGACAAATGACAAAATGAGTTGGGCATTGTTACCGTGCGAAACAACCGATAACGGTCAGTGCACGTTAAATTGGGAACCTATTTAACTGTGAGTGGCTAGAGGGTTTGCGTTGTCACGTGAACTGAAGCGGACGGAGAATAAAGGCTTGACTCTTCTCCATTGTTTACCCAGCAAAAGTAATTCTCCATATGTAACCGTTATGAACCTGACTGAAATATTGTTTTCCTTCTCTGATCTGTCGTAGCCCGTAGAATGAAACATGAGTTTGCTAAAAAGCATATGAGCTGTTGGGAACTGTTCGGGGGAGGGCAAACCGGTCTGGTAAATCAGTCAGTTTTTCTTTTGTTCATTTAACATTTGACCTGTTTAAACAAAGTGACTGAAATCCAACGATACGACGATATTTTGAAATGTCTGAACTAAAGAGTTTGAAGGACTCTCAGAGATGCAGCATAGAGCTCAGTTAACGATTTTAACCTTCAAATTAAACGAATAGTCCGCCCCCTCCCTTTTCTGTTGCATACCTGTCAGGTCAACTATAAACCGGTTTGTTTTGATGGTCTTACCATTACAAATGACTCTCAAAATGTACATGGTGGCCTGTTGAAAATTTTACTTTTTAACATTTTTGACATCTTTAACCATTCCAATAATTTTTAAATACCCTAATTATATTATATTACATTTATTCATTTTGCATTTATCGACAACAGGCAAGATGCAAATCAAGCATTTAGCTATTCGGAAAAAAATCGCCGCTAAATTCAGTATTAGACTAGACACAAGTTGCAGGAGAATAAGTTGAAAGAAAACTGGGAAAGAAAGAGAGATAACTACAGACAGATACGAGTGGGTTTCCTTCCGACATAAAGTAAAATAAAAAATAAGCATTAAGCAGCACCCGGTATTTTGCGGGTAGGAAGTCCATGTCATTAAAGTAAGAGCACACAGCACAGACTAAGCATCCGCATTGATTAACAGATTTATAGTTTTTATAAAGAATTGCCATGAAGTATAATATTTATAATATTATACAGTCCACGCGTTTTTCCTTAACAGAATGTACTTCTAAGAACGTCCCATTGCACATGGGTAACAGCCTGATCTATGTTAAACTACTTCAGTTTTTGCTGAAGACGTCCATTCAGTCGGCGACTGTGTCAATGCACCCCGCGAGTTTTTAATCTATTTACGTTTAATCTTCGTTGTCAGTTTCACATCTGATTCTCTTCGGGTCAACGAGACATATGTGAGAGCACATTGCCAGGTGGGCCAAATTATGAATTTTGTTCTTAAGCGTCGAAGTAAAATATATGTTCATTAAGAGAAAACCGACACAGCCAGAGGCAACAATTGTTTCAAAGCCCTGAGTGCTGGATTTTTTTTATTCATCCGGATGTACTGAGTGCCTACGGAGGGAGGTTCTTGCTAAGGGAGCTGAAATTGGCTGTCAAGTAGGTTTTAAAAAAACCTTACCCCTGGTAGGCGTGTGCATGTATGTATTCACGGTCCATCCTCTTTATCATCCCCACACTAATTGATGCTTCGACAGTTTGCGTAGCCATTTTGGGTCCTTTGCACAGCTGCTGAGAGAGGATCATATGGCAAAGCGCATTTTCAACCGGACTTTGATGGCTTGTCTGAAATGGTTTTCTTGTGTCTTGATGACATCGATTGTATTGCACAGCATTTATGTGATTTATTATGGAGATGTCATGATGTATAGGTGAGTTTAACAAATTGAATGTTCTTTATCTCTCGCCGTCATTTCCAACAAAACCAGGGGAGGTGTTTGAGTTAGAGTGATTGGTGGTCCGTGTGTGGCGAAACTTTTTGATAAAGGATTTTTGGTGTGTGTTTCCCTCAGCATAAATGGCAACAGTCTCCGAAGAGTTTTTGTTTTTTAATGATTTGTGAAATGACTGATTAAATGAATTCTGGTTTTAAAATAAATGTCTCTGCTACCATTCGTTTTTCTAGTTAAATGCCCCATTAGGAATGATTTTAAATCCGGATTAGTGACTGCAGGTGGAACGTTAGTCTCTGCTACATGAACATTTTTGCCTTGAAAATGAGTTGTCAGTGACATCTTTTTTTTTTTTCTTTTAAATCGTTTTCTCTTTTGTCAGTTTTCAAGGCAAGTAATCCCCTTTTTCATTATGTTTGAATCTAAAGTAGGCTATACATGTTCTTATATTTAAAAAGTGTTCCAAGCAAGTGTTTCACGTGTTCAAGTTCACAGCTACACTTGACAAGCATTTGAACGTTAGGATTGATATTTGTACATTCGCCAAACAGCAGGAAGAATGTTGTAGTTATGATCCTGTGGTGTAAATGCTGAGTAAAATCAGGTTTTGTAGTTGGTTCGATTCGAGTCAATGTCGTAATGTCACGGTGTGATATAGACGTAAGCACATGAATATAACCAACGCATAGAGTGGGATTTAGCGTGTGTATGAGCCGAAGGACACTGGTTCATTGATTTTTTTTTTCTCTTTACAATCATAGCTAGTTTACGGATAATTTCGCTGAGGTTACCCATGGAAAGAGAGAAGATAGATTATAGACTTTGCGTTTAGGCCGTATGAAATTAAGTGAACCAAATTAGTCTGAGGTATTATTTACATTTTTTATTTGGAAATATTGCCTTATCACAAAAAATAAAATAACTCAATAAAAAAAGCCTGTTCATAACAAAGCAGCGTCTCAGCACACACCTCAAACATTATCTTATCATGATATTACAGTTGCTTTTATTGACGTTGTTTCAAAATAGTACAGAAGTAAATCAGGCGAGGCACAGATAGCATTGTTACAACATGAAAACAATGATATTTGACCATTGTGATTGGAATATACTCTTCAGAAAAGTGTTCTGCATTCCTTCCATGATTTCAGAGCCCGCAGAGACGATTCCCGTGGATACTGTAATAGTTAAAACTATATCAAAACATTTCTGTAACCACTTATTGAACAAAAAAGCAAACAATATTTGGATATTGGTGTACCTAATGCTGAATACCCTATGCAGAAACATACCAATAGAATGAGAAGAGCAACATAAACAGACGCCATATCCTACATAAACATTGACTGTCATGTTCTAAATGTTCTTACTCTAGTTTCCTGGCAGGCTTCATGATCGATCGTATTACGCTACTCTTTCCCACTATACAAGCACATTGGCTACAAGCAGAGTTGAAATTTTTTTGTTGTTGTTTTGCACGTTTCATCAACTTTTAAATATATAACTAAAAAAAAACGTGCTTCCAAAAGTTTATGGTGATTGTGTTGAGGTTAAATGCGTTTATGTTTTTTTTTGTTGTTTTTTTCTGGCTTTGCGTTTTTGTTCACTTTCAGTTATGTGCTTAGTTCAAGATTTTTTCAGCATTGCATAATTTTAAACACATTCTTGTATCCAGTACAGTCTCCAGATTTAGCGGATGGGGATGTTGGTGTTGATGGTTGGTTTGTTATTATGCAAGGTTTCAATGTCCCATAAACATTTTTCATGTTTTAAAACATTTTTCTGATGGTTAAGTGTCCCTCATTTTAAGGAGGTAGTGGAGGGAATATGTGTACATATTTTACAGGTTACTGTTGTCCAACCTAATGCCACTGTTATTCAGGCCATTGTTATTCAACTTTACTGTATGAGAGATTTTTCCAAGCTTGGTTGGTTTTATTAAAGGGATAAAACTACACGATATATGACAACTATAAATGGCAATGGTTTTAAATCCAGAAATAGGCTTTTCTTTTAGTTTCAAAGTAAACTAAACTAAACTTCTGGCTTAAACCCCATCTACGCCTGGTTTCTATCTCAATACAAATAATTTCATCATCCCAACAAATACAGATACAAATAATGGTCCCACTGCACACATCCAATGACAAGCCTCACATATTGCTAGACAATAAACAGAATTAGTTCAGAAAAAATGTGGAATTAAAAAATGATGGCCTGCACCCCTATCTGCTTTACTGTCTGTCATATACCATAAAGTGTCTCTCAACAAAGTCCTGCCATGTGAATGGAATGTTCTTATTTGGAATGTTACTTATCGTTGTATTGGTCATGTGTGCAGTAAATGCTGTGAAACAGTCACACTCTCTCTTCTGTCTTCTTTAGTCACGAGGTGGAAAATGCTTTCTCGGAACTGCACTGCACAAGGCTTCGTCAGAAGTTTTTCTCTCTCATACCATATAAGAGGTGTGTTATGTGACGTTCACTTTATTTCACTAGCAGTGACGTTCACTTTATTCCACTAGGGCTTGGTTTAAAAAAAAAGGGGGTGTGTGTTTCAATGAAGAATTCATACGTTTACATTTGGTTTTGTCATTTCAGGGTTAGGCATTTCTTAAGCAAAATAAAACAACCAAATACAATAGCAGCCTTTCTTCTCTTTCTCTGATTCTTGTGCTGTTAGGACCATCTTTAAACTGTACTTGATTTGCATTTTGAGACTTTTACATACTTTAAAAGCGCAATGTTTCTTTTTCATGAGTTTTCAGTGAATGACTACATCAGCTTTTAAAATGGCTTGAGAAAGATAAGATGGATACAATGTAAATCAACCTGTTTGGGCTTGTCTTCAAATAGTATGCATTGTGTACTGTATTGAATTGTCTCTTGCTTTCAGAATCGACATAAAGAAGTTAACTGAAGATCTTAAAGAACTTATGAGCTGTCCTGTCAAAACTAACACCACTCAACAAGAACTGAACAGGTGAGTGTGGGCGTGTCTTTGTGTGTTCGTTTGTGTGCATCTATGTGCTCGCACATGCTTTCTGTATGTCTGTAGACAACCCATGTTGATGACAACAGCCCTTACCTGTGCAGTTATCAGATAAATTATCAGGAAAGAACATGCAAATGTATCACTGAATCAAAGATGGCTTTCATTATTTGTTTCTTTGCATGTGAAATGAGTTGAGTGAAATGCAAACTATTTTTCCATTTTTTTTTTTTCACTTTTTCTGCTCCTCTTTAGCACATTGCCAAAGTTCTCTTTACTTCCTCAGAGGTTTGTGTGAGTGCCAAAATGTATCTGTTAGTTTCTTAGTAATATCTAAATATTCTTCCTCTGTAGCATGAATCTGTGCTAACTCATGACTGCATGATGGTTTTTAATGATAGACTATCACTGCAATATTATGCACACTGGTGTTGGTGTGAATTGTACCATTTCTAGCGGTACCATCAGTTCAGAGCTGTACTTTTCAAACTGACATATCTCAATGCAGCCACACAGCTTTGAAATCCATTGTGAAATCCTGGCATTTTCATATGCTGCAGCAGAGCATCATCAATGACAGCACTTATTCTTTTTTGTGCAAGTGGCCTAAACACTTCAATCTTCTACTGTGTTTTTCAGATCAGCGAAATGCCAGTACCATTTTGTTCATCAGCTGAACCTCTAACAAGATTCTACAAAACAAATCATAGCTTTCATGAACTAGATATTCTGCCTATAAATGATTTTTTTTTAATTTAATGTTTTAGTTGTTGTGACTAAGATGCATTTTATATCACTGATTTAGTTCTTCTTGCTTATCGAACCTTCCCTGTGACCACTTGTGACCTGGTTATGGCTGGCATTTTGGAAGAGACCATTCCTATGAGGATAAAAATGCTTTTCTATGGGATGATGATGATAACTCAATATTAGTACTGGTATTATTACCAATCACCAGTCAGGAACTTTGAGTGGAGTGTATCCTAAACCTGTGTGACACCCCTTAATGCTGCTTGGCACTATACTGTTCTGGTTTTGTTTTCACAATTGGAGTAACTTGGAGAGGCTAGCAGATTCTGTGAGAATCATAGTTTTTGATTTCTCCAGCACTTACAACTACAACCAGCTCCTCCTACTGGAAAGAAGCTCTCAGTGATGCAGGTAGATGATGGCATGGTGGCCTGGATTACAGACTCGCTCAAATATAGGGCCTGTTATGTCACCCGACAGGGGAAACTTGTCAGATGCGGTAGATAGCAACATGATGGTCTCCTTTTCTGTTAATACTTTACGCGTCAGACTTTAAGTACAACTCTGGCTCATGTCATGTCCAAAATTTCTCTGAAAACTTCTCCATTGTTGGTTCCATCAGTCAGAATAAGCAGTAATTCAGATGTCTGGTGAAGAGCTTCGTTAGATGGTTCAACAATAAAAACCTGCAACTCAAGATCAGCAAGGCCAAAGAGCTGGTGGTAGACTCCCTAGGAAGCCACTGGCACCTGTCATGATCCAGAGTGAGTGGGTGGTGATGGTGGTGACATTTAAGTTCCTTGCTGTGCACTTAAAAAATGAACTGGATCGGTCACACAACACCCAGGCACTGTACAGAAAAGGACAGTTGGTAGTATCTAGTGCACTCTTCTTTGCTGTGGTGTATTGGGGCAGAAGGGTTAAGACTGCTGAAGCAAACAGGCATAACAAGTTGCCGAAGACATCCAGCTTTGTCGTTGGACTACAGTGGGGCAGTCTGAAGGAGGTTGCAGAGAGGAGGATGAGGGCAAAGACAAACTCTGTCCTACTTAACCCCTTGAACCTACTGTACGATGAGCTGAGGCAGCACAGGAGCACCTTCAGCCATCGACTCGTCCCCCCACAGTACGTGAAGGAATGTTTCAGGCGTTCCTTTGTGCCAACAGTCATTAGACTGTTCAGCACAGCCTTCCAGCCCAGTCTCAGCCAGCTGTGACCGCCCCCCCCCCCCTCCAATATATAGGACCCCTATATACTTATTGAATATTATTAAAATGAATATTATTTATATAAGTTGTTAAAGGGTAGAAAGGAAATGTGAGTCAGGTAGCCATTCAACCCCAAAAGAGGTGCTTTATTTTACACAGTGAGTGACAACATGGGACCAAGGTGCAAGGGCCATGGGACCAGTGTGAGGAGGTCCTGGTTTGGAGGTGCTCTGTGCAGGGGGGGTCTAGAGCAAATCTAGAGCCTTAAGGTTTTCATCAGCTCAGCGAAGAAAGGAGCGGGTAATGCAGCCAGCTTTGGGATACTTTGGCCAGGATTGAAACCCGTGTTTCCTGCTCAGCCAGAGAGTGTTTCTCCTCTGATCTATGGAGCAGGCAGCAATTGCTTCCAGTGGTGGCTTGGCAACATTTTCAGCTGGCAGTGGGTGCTTAGCAACAGACTGGGGAACCAGAAAGAGACCTGCACCCTCAGCTGGTCTCCATACGCTATCTCCTCTAGTCCACTAGGTTGTTGGCAGCTGTCTCCAGCTCCGCAGAGCCTGGACAACGGGGCAGAGATGTTTATCTAGTCCTGCCACAGCACACTTTACTCTTTCTTTAACCAGACTTTAGTTTTTACTGAGTTTTTCTGCTTTTTGCAGTTGTGCTGGTTAACCAGCAGCCATCCATGCCTCTTTAGTGTTTCAACTGCAGGCTTGTTCCCCATGGAACTTGGTGACAACTCAGCACCATGGGCCATCACAAAATTCACTAACTTAGCATCTTTTGCACAGTACGTTTTATTTTACACTACATTTTGTATTCTTGCTACAACAGTTGGATTTCTCCTCCAGGGATTAATGAAGGGCTGTTTTACTTAACTGGAACTGTCTAGTTCTTGTTCGTCCTTCATCTACCATTATTCTTGTCTCCCGGATAGAACAATAGGCGCTTTCGGACCGAACAGTTCTATGGTCTCATTTGATAGGAACTACCCCCTGGGGAGCTTCCCCTAGAACTATATACGTTCTAGGGCCTTTTTCTGTTTGCATTCGCACCGCCAGTAGGAACACTGAAGCGACATAAGCCGGCCGACGGTACAGTAGCTAAGAGCTGTTGTTTACGACTAACCATGGATAGCTGCACATTTTTAAGTACAAATTTAATGACTTTTAAGACCTTTTAAATACCTCCAAAAGGAAAATGCCATTACTGCGGCAAAAGAAATCGACAAACTAGACTACAGTATACACAATTAACCAGTTTTATTGAATTTGAATGACAGAAATATTGAGTGCACATTAGATAACATATAACTGCCTTCTCATTAACGAAAATAAAACTGTATAGCGCTAGACCCAGTCCAATGGGAAAAAAAAATGTCCCCCTGCATTTATGCATTTACCACCGCAGTAGCAGTGAATGACTCGATAGTACTATTCGGGTGTAAGCATAGCGCTTGTGCCTGACGCTTGCTCGCAGCATCGTGGGTTTTTTCCTTTTTCCCCGCCGCAGCCCTCAAATCGTAAGCTGGGTAAACACATTCTTATTTTAAGTTAAAATGCGGATCACAGCCACATAAGCGGACACACAAGCACCTACCGAAGCGGAGTGTACGCTACCTCTTCAATGTACAAATATACATTGGACGTTGCAGAAATGGTCATTGTTGGGGGATATAAAATACCGGTAAAATAAAACATAAAAACCATGTCTCCCCTCCTACAATTCCAGACATTTTAAGACATGAATATCAAAAACTAAATGTAATATGCTCTAAGACTTTATGTTTTGTACGGACCTTTAAAAATGGCGGTTGCAATCATCGTATACCTGCATCTGGACCAATAGCTGTACACCTACGTCACAAGGTTCCTATTGTGCTGCGAAAGTACCTACCCTGAAGTAGGAGCTAAAAAAAGCCCCTCAAAACGGCGTTCTAAGAACTATGATCGTTCTAAGTTCCTGCGGTGCAAACACGCGAAAAAGGGGGTACTTTCTCCAATAGTTCTAAGAACTATGGAAAAGTTCCTCCGGTGCGAAAGCGCCTAAAGTATCAAATTATTGAACAGCTTGCAGCCTTTTTCCTCTATCATTAAAATCTCCCCATTCCTGACTTCCATGTCTAATGTTCAAGACAAATCACTTTTGACTCCCTTTTTCTACAGGGTGAGACTGCACTTCTGTTGTAATGCTTCCGGAACTTTGATCCTGACAAAACAGAACACTGCTCTGAATCAAACAATCCAGTATGAGACCAACACCAAAGCGAAACACAAAGTGGATTTAGCTCTCCATAACATGCTACCTGAGGTCAGAACGCAGAGCATACCAATGGTTGAGAGATTAAGAGTTCAAGTATATATCTATAAGTGTGTGTACATGTGTTCGTAATTGAGTAACTCTATTTCTGTTATCTTAAACTGGGAAATTTGATTTGCAGACATAACTGCACACAATACTTGAACAAACCAAAGAAACAGTCCTCAAAAGAATGTTAACACATTAACTAATTACAGAAACACATTAGTCTGAGGGGGGAAAAAATTAGGTGGTCACAAAAATTTGTCTTTTCTTGCATGAAAGCTACTTTCCTTGTGTGTTGTATCTTAATGTCTCACCAGAGTTCAAGAATTTACTGACTCTTGAACTACTGTGTGTGTGTGTGTGTGTGTGTCTGTCTGTCTGTCTGTGTGTGTGTGTGTGTGTGTGTGTGTGTGTAGGACTTTCCCTGGAGTCGTGTTCATCTGAGGCAGTGTGCTGTTGTGGGCAGTGGAGGTATTCTGAAGAACAGCAGTTGTGGAGCTCAAATTGACAGTGCAGATTTTGTCATCAGGTAGACTCAAATACCCCAAATCCTCTCTTACCTCTTCCATCATATTACCACCTGAAAAGCAGGGTTCCATTTTTCACAGCTAAAAAGACACATGCTCAGGACATTCCCCTTCATAGAGATCTGGTCAGGCCTGAGACAGCAAGAAGCTGTCTTTGTTAAGTAATACTCTATTGTCAGAGAGAATTATAATTTATTGCATGCAACATATTTGTCAAGATAAAAACCCTTTTTCTCACGTTCACTTTTGGTGTAATTATTCCTCTCTGCCTTTGTGGGACAGTATTTCACACAAAACTGTAACATAGTGAAATGAGAACAGTATTTGTCTGAGCTGATGAATTCAGCTTTGTGTCGTAGTTGGGGGACTTGTTAAATCAGTGAACAGGCAGGTAGCAAAACATTATGGACAAAAGAATAATAGGGTCACTCCGTGTCAAATCAGACAGAATCCAGGAAAGTAGTTGCAGCACCATCTCAGAGTTTGTCTATGTAATGTTTGGGTCCCAAAACTAAAGCATGTAAAATATTTTTGTTCAAGTCCAATGTTTTTATATTTTTTTGGCCCTTGATATTTTTTAATTTTTACACTCTCCAAAATGCCTTATCTGGGAGGCCATGTTTGGGCATTAATATCTTTAAAAGTATTATTCCTAGCCTCACCAAACTTTACAGGATGCAAGACAAACAAGTTCTCAGTATGACTGTTCCTAGTATCACTGAACCATTAAAAGTTTGTGCTGCATGCCCTTTTGATTTCCTATGAGGCCCTATACTTGGAAAGAAGTGCAAAATTCCTAAATGAGAGTGATATTGAGGGTATTATTAACCCTTTTTTTTGCACCCATATGGTATCACTCATTATTTTTTCTTCAAATACAATCATTTATTAATTTTGTGCCAGGATTTGAGGCCTTTACCACTAATGGACATAAAGTTATTAAGAATAAAACAAGGCCTGGTAGCATTTTTGTCATTTTCATAGGACAAAAATGATATGTGGTGTAGCTAGTAGGAACATGAAAATGTATGTGGAAATTGCTCAATGTATGGTCATTTAGTGTACAAAGTGCCAATGTCCTTCCATGTTCCGTTCATAGATAAATGCACATGGTTAAAGGCATTGTTTTACCTCTAAGAAGAAAAAACATCCATAATAATGAAGAAGCAGGGTCTTCCCTTATTATCTCTAATGTGTGTCCCAGCCTCTGAAATATTGATTGGAGTGAAGAAATACATGTTTTCTGTAGGCTCATTTTACTATAGGTCATTAATGCAAGCTGTATTCTTCACTATGATAGAGGAACGGCAGTATGAAGTTTTGTGACAAATCCAAAAGAGATGCAATGGAACGAGGTGGTAGCGTGGCCATGGTTGACAGTGACCTGAGATGGGCTTAATGGCAATGCTCCCTAATACTGGCCAGTCTGATATATATACCCAAATATTTTGCACAATATATTTTCAGGACAAGAATGAACAAGATCCACGCCAGGAAAATATGTTCTCATGCTTAATAACACTTAAGGGCATATACTGATGATTTCAGTGTGTGGACATGTTTCAGCATGCATATCAGTACAACTGAAAGTTCCATGTATAGCTTTCTAACGTATACTGTAAAATTACATGTATATACACACCCAACCTTTTATGTGGAAACACATTTAGATACTCCCACTGGAGCCATTTAGGATATCACTTACCCCTCCTTATACCAGACGTTTTATCAAAGTAATTCATTTATTTTCAATATCCAGGACCTTACCAGAGACACAATTCCCATCTCAAATGCCCTCTATTCAAGTGAACATACCGAAAACATTTATCCTTTATTTCTTACAATTCCTATAACACAAGAATGCAATATTCATGGAGATACTGAGGCAAAAAAATGTAATCCTGAAATGGATTTTCTGCCATAGGTGAAATATCTCTCAAATCTGTGTCTATTTTTGTATGAAGGAAAAACGGGAAGACACTGGTACTTTGTACCCTTAATAACCATACATCAAGCAATTTCCATGTACATTTTTATGTTCCTACTAGATACCCCACATACTGTTTTGGTCCCATGAAAATGGCCAAAATATGCTACCAGGCCTTGGTTTATTCTTAATATTTTCAGGTCCGTTGGTGGTAGAGACCTCAAATATTGGCACAAAATTAGTAAAAGATTGTATTTACAGAAAAAAATAATGATTGATACCATATGGGTGCATAAAAATGATTTTGTAGTACCCTCAATATCACTCTTGTTTAGGAATTCTGCACCTCTTTACAAATCTAGGGCCTTACAAAAATAAAATGGCATGCAGTACAGGCTTTTAATGGTTTTGGCATACAGAAAACATGTTTGTCTTGCATCCTGTAAAGTTTGGTGAGGCTAGGATCAGTACTTGTCAAGGTGTTAATGCTCAAACATGGCCTCCCAGATAAGGCGTTTTTTAGGCTATAAAAATGAAATAATATCAAGGGCTGAAAAAATATGAAGACATAGGATTTGAACAGAAACCTTGGGTGTGCGACCCATTCATGATGTAGACAAAAACTGAGACAGAGCTGCAACAACCTTATCTGATTTGACACGGAATGACCCTAAATGAACACTGTAACACTGCACCCTTCAAGTGTTTGGTTATATGTTTTCTATGAAGCATACATACATAGGAACTGATTGTGCTTGTCCCCATTTGATGCAGATACAGTATACAGCAGAAGTGAGTACAAACCCATGCAATAGTACTTAAATGTCAAACGATCCAAAATTAAATCACCCCTCAATAATTGCATTATTTGTTGACAAGTTGACAAGTAGGAGTACTTCCTCTTATGAACAATCAAAAACAAATATTTTAGAAAGACTATGTTGAAAATACAGGCCTCAAAGTAGAAACTCAGTGCAACAAAAGTGAATACACCTGTGATCACTGACACACAAGTTAGAAAACCTGTGATCACTGAAACAAAATTGAGTACACCTATGATTTCCAATTAGCCTAACTGCATGAACATGGTTATAAAATGACCTGTGAACTCCAGAACTTTCTCAGTTTTGGACCTATGGGCTGTGTCTATCTGCATGTCTGCATCATGGCTCCACTTGGAAAAGAATTGCCGGAGGAGCTGAAAAATCTGATTGTGAGCCTTCACAAAGATGGAAAAGGATACAGGAAGATCAACCAAAAATCAGTTGAAACACAGTTGCAGCAGTAATCAGGAGGTATGGAATGAGCCACAGTACCACTAATCAGAGGCGCAGTGGCCGTCCTTGTAAAATGACACTGTGGACAGTGCGCTACTTGCACAATCTAGCTCTGAAAAACAGATGGGCAAGTGCTTCAGACTTGGCACAGGGGTTATCGATGGAAATCGGAGTTTCTGTGACAGCTCAGACAGCGTGAAGGACATTGCATAACGTCAACCTCTATGGATGGCGTCTGAGAAAAAAAAACCCTTGCTTGCTCTTTGGCATAAAACTGCAAGATGAAAATTTTGCTAAAGAACATGAAAAGAAGCCTGATGAATATTGGGAGCACATTCTTTGGTCAGATGAGACCAAGATAAATTTGTTCGGCTCAAATGGGGTCCAGCATGTTTGGCGTGAACCTGGCCTGGACCACCACAGTGAATGCATAGTCCCGACAGTGAAGCACGGAAATAGGAGTGTGACAACAGGGGGCTGCATGAGTGCAAAAGGTGTTAGGGAGATGACATTTATAAATGTCTCCGTGAATGCCTGATATACCAAAACACTGGCTGACAAGATGACTCCCAGTCTCTAGAGGCTTGGCAGAAGAGGAATATTCCAGTATGATAATGATCCAGAGCACACTCCCAAAACCACGCAAGAGTTTCTAAAGAAGAAAAAAGTGAAAACGATGACCTGGCCGAGTATGTCACCTGACTTGAATCCAATAGAACACCTTTTAGGTATTTTAAAGAGAAAAGTAAAGCAACACAACCCCTCCAGTAAAGAGCAGCTGAAAAAACCGGCCTCTGAGGAATGGCAGAACATCTCTCCAAAAATTTGTGCAACACTGGTGTCCTCCATGCCATGAGTCTGTCATCAAAAATAAAGGTGATCATATGAAGTATTGAAAAAAATAAAGGATTTGAATCTCAGTAATTAGAGGTGTACTGACTTTGGTTGCATTGAGTTATTGTGAATCTAAACTGTTAGTATTTAATGTTACATAAGAGTACCCTACTGTTCAACTTAAAAAGTAATGCAATTATTGAGAGGTGATACAATTTTGAATCATTTGATATTTAAGTGATATTGCACAGGGACATACTCACTTCTGCTATATACTGTAAATCAGTGCGCAGTGCCTTCAGACTTGTTGTCTTTCAGTTTGTCTGTTCATAAGTGAAACAAATTGTCTGTGTTTGTCACTTTTTGGGTGTTTTGGGTAGAGGCATAATAGGAATTGGGGCTATAAATATAATGCATTTTGGGAGGCTGTTGTGGGTTGTTTTAGGAGGAGTTTCACTGCAGAGCTGGGTCAGAGCAAAAATTGTCATGACTGTGTTCACCTGTCCTCCGCTGGAATCAAATGTACTTATTACCTTAAGCTTAATCCTGCCTCTTTTAAATCAAAGAATGAGCAGACCTCATGTCCAAGGGCAAACCTTTACTCAGTCCGCTGACTAAACATTGGCCAGTGTGAGATCCCGTCATTCTGATTTTAGTGTGCATGTTGAGGTGATATTCCTTTTATTTCCCACCTCTTGTCTCTGCCTTTTTGTGTGTCTCTCTCATGATGTCTTTCTTTCTGCAGGTTTAATATGGCTCCCATTAATGACAGTGACGTTGGGCTGAAAAGTGACCTGGTGACTGTTAATCCAAGTCAGATTAGAGTGGGGTGAGTCAAAATACACAGACTTGTCTTATTGCTTTCTTTTCTGCTTCTTTGTTTGCACATTGTGTGTACATAACATTTCACTCTTTTGGATTTGTGTAGGTACAAGAAGTTGCCGAAGAAGCCAGACCAGCTGGCACAACGTGTGTCCATTTATGGCAATGCCTCACTTATTTTACCAGCGTTTGCCTATACCTTCAATACTAAGATCTCGTTCAATACCCTGAAAGCTCTCCGTTCAGTCAATGCTCCGCAGAAGGTGGTTTTCTTCAGTCCATCTTACTTAAAAACACTAAATGGATTCTGGAAGGCACGTGGCCTGAAAGAGATCCGTCTCTCAACAGGCTTCATGTTGATCAATGTGGCCTTGGAGCTTTGTGAGCATGTGCACATCTATGGTTTCTGGCCTTTTGATGTCAACCTGGATCAGCAGGCCATCTCACACCATTACTATGACAACAAAGGACCAAGCCGTCGCATGCATTCCATGCCACAGGAATTCTTACGTCTGTTGCAGCTTCACAGCCAGGGAGCGCTGACTATGCACCTACAGCCATGTGCATAAGCTCAAAGTTTTCGGAATCCATCAAAAAAACAAAAGGTTGAGGACTTCCTTTTTCTCAGTGTTCAGAAAATCTAGTTAACTTGCCGCTGCACAACTGAAATAGCAGAAAGCATCAGCATGTCGCTAAAGTGTCTTGTCATGTTACTGTGTCTTGTCAACTGAGTATCAGCTTAGTTTTGTTTTTGGTACTTAATGTCACGTGTTGGGCAATGTTAATGTTTAAATTATTTCACAAATGTGTTTGAAAATGTATTAAATATTTTGCAAGTGTCTGCATAAGCAGAACTTGTTTCGATGTTCTTAAATTGCTGAATTGTTATTATGATTAATGAAACGAGAATAGAAAAATTTTGATCTCGGCATAATAGCAGTTTCAGTATTGTGATATCAGTACTGAAATTATGCCATAAAGTCATGCAACAAAGCATAGTTTACTTTACAAACAAATGATATATGTAAGATCTGGTAAAGACAATGATGACAGGATTGCCAGTCAGGCCTGTTTTTGTTTTAGTTCACAATAACCTCATGTAAAACAATTAATCTAGTCACCAGTTAATCTACATCCTGTAATTTTTGGGCTAAAAAGAAACAAAACATTCACTTTTCATACCCATTGCATTTTGACCTCTGTCAATGTCAGAATGATTACCTGTTGCTTTACCATATCAGACATATTGTCTTGCTTACCTACCCTCTAAACATTTTCTGTTAAGTGGCACTGTCATTTCATTGGCTCCTTGTGTCAAAGGTGAAGTACATTCACACAGTATCTTATGTCAGCTGCATCACAGTCTTACTGCTGTATGAACTTAGATTTGAAGAATATAATCAAGGCATGATTAAAAATCTGTACGACTGTGCAGCTCCTGGAGAGGTGATGTAATTTGTTTATATAGGCTTTAGCAACATTAGAAGTATGAGGCCACCTGCTATGAAGAATGACTGGCAAAACAGCTGGCAACACAGCAATTGCCTGCTGCCAGCAGCATGTTGGAAAATTTCTGACTCTTCTTCTCAGTTACCTTTTCTTTTGCCCTGTTAAGCAATTTAGCAAAACTGGAAGCGATACAAACTATTTGATGCAAGATATTTTTTAATGCATCTTCATTCAGGCTGTTTAATTTAGCCAGAATTCATTGAGAATAACTCTTAGGGTTGGCGGAATATAAAGAAGAAAAATGATGTTGGCTATACTGATTTATCGAACAAACTGTCCAACAGAAGCACCTCACTGAAAGCAAACAGCTAGTGCCCTCTCAGTTAAAGAACAGTTGATTCCAAACAGCCAAACAAAAAAAGTTGTTCTTGACAGAAGTTAAAACGTTCCTAAAGGGCCTGTGACAGTGTCACACTGAATAAAAATGTAACTAAATAATATCAGGAAATGGAATGTTATGCATGAAATACATTTTGATCAGGGGAAAGATGATTGGTTGGTGATTGAGAGCAAGTATACTGGGAAGACGCAACAGGCCAATGCTAGCACCAAATTGAAACAGCATGCAGGATGAATGCTGAGAAAAGTGGAATATCCAACAAAACACAGCCGCGTTGGCGAAGGGAGGCCATCAAAATCTTCACAGATTATCAACAACCTTTGTCATCAGTTTCAGTGTTGGATTTTGCATTCCATTCTGTAGAAAGGTGATTCTATTCTTTCTTCCTTTTGTCTGTTTTGGGTTCACCCTGAGAAAATTCTCTTTTTGCGGGCCATTTAAACTTCCTCCCCTTTTTTATGGAGTATAGTTTTTTGAAAAGACTATTTGTGAAGAAGTGAGTGCTTTTCATGAAGGACTGGTCTAATTTATTCAAAGTAGGACTAGGCGTACTAACGCTTTCTCCCATGAACTGTGAGGAACTGATAAACTTGGACTGAACTGCTATATGAAGGATTGGGAAATTGTGGATGATGCGTTTGGCATTTTTGATGCTGTCAAAAAGGAAGCACATTATTTTGAAATGATTTTTACTGTGTGAACAACTTACAATCGTGCCATCTGAGTTAAATTTGGTTATTATTAGGCCATCAGTATCCGTACAATGACTTCTTGTTTCTTTATTGTAACAACAAATAGTTTCTTAATAGCGGTTGGTTTGTTATAGAGTTAGCGGTTGGTTTGTTATAGAGTTACTAAGACAACATTTTAAAGAAACTGGTGTCCTGAAAAAGATTAACCCAGACCCTTTTGTGTGGTTTATGTGATTCCTGTTCACATCACGTAATTATTATCATCAATGCTCCTACCCATATACATATTTGAAACAGTGCTCCTCCATATAGTGGAAGATTTTCCTGGCAAAGTTAACGATTTTGTGCACTTATGCCTTCTTTTTTTCGAATCAGTCAGATTTCTCATCCCAAAATGACTGATACAAATGGCATTGCAGTAGAATGTATACTTGAAAATGCTTGAAATCAAGTTACTGGGGTCCTTGACAGAGCCCTCCAAAGATGTGAAATTCATGAAACTTTTTTCAAATCCAGTTTTAAAGAAGCATCATTTTTAACAGACCTTTTATGAATAAATATTTCTATATTAAGAATACATCAAATTTAGAAATGGTCACTGAAAATACCCTGAGTTCCCACTTTTTTGAAGGAATTGCTTTCGAAGACAGCTAACTCATTACAAGTTTGTCAGTGCTATGGCTTATGTATCTTATATCCAGTCAATGTATGAAAATCTTGTGTGAAAGCCAACAGCTTAAAGATAACTTCCTGGAATGTTTTTTGCGTTATTAAACAAATTAATGTGCAGTTGTGTAATTGCTTCTTTCATGTAATGTTCTGTTTGCTGACGTTAAGTCTTTTTAAATTCACCTGAAAGGTGCGAAGACAAGTATAGGCCATTGTGTAAACTGGTTCTGCTGCTGTCTGTTGTATTTGGAAGCTAACCAACAGGTTTCCATCCATGAGCTTTAAAAGGTGAGCAGAACAATAATATTTCCCCACCTTGTATCTCAAGAGTGGAACGTGAAAGGATCTTTGAGCAATAAGAACAATAAAAAAAGAAAAGAGTATGTAGAAAATAAATTTGTTTTCAGCTGTCAGTTTCTCCTGAGGGTGGTGACAGTAATTCCAAGATACAGCAGACTAATGACAGACTAATGGCTAGATTAACCTTGAGAAGTTAGAGCTACTGAGGGAATTTTCAAATAAATCTGGATGCAAGATGCACATGCCTATCTAATACTGATCTTTTTACATGGAAGTGGAAATTTATGGAAATGAAAAATGGAAATTACATTAAGATAAAAGCCAAAAAGGCCCAAACATTGTTGGGTGTATGTAACTTAGGTCTGATTGCGCCAAACAGAACAAAGCTGAGGTAAGTATACATCCCAGTGAGGTACTACACAGACCATTTCTGTTTTTTGGGGGGGTTTTTTAATATAAGTTTCCTTAATAAACCCACACAATGGGGTAAATTTTACCTTTGCATTTAACACATCCAAGGTAGCGGTGAACACACAAGCACACACAAACACACACACACACACACCCAGAGCAGTGGGCAGCCACAGTCGCAGCGCCTGGGGAGCAGTTGGGGGTTAGGCGCCTTGCTCAAGGGCACTTCAGCCGTGCATATTGCAGGAGGGGAAAGCACTGTATATTCACTCATTTTACTCATTGACACCCATTAACAGCATCTATTAGCAGTACAGAGTTATCAGTTTCAGTACAATATTTCTCTTCAGCCTTCCCCTCTCTTTCTTAATCCTGGTATAAAAAGAAGTAGACAGTATAATTAGACACTGGGTTTTTTTCCGTTTGTCTGCCTCCTAAATTCCCAACACCCTTCTATATAGCTGTCATTTTACTGAACTATCCAGCTATTAGGCTACCTGGTTGTTAGAAACATGAAACTTGTAATCAGCTGGCTGACGAGTGTTAGTTTTGCTTGTCCTAACTGAGAGTCGAATATAACTAGCACTGTCTAATTTAATTGTTTGTAGAAGTTGAAGGGAACATGGAAAAAGTTTTTAAATTTGGTGTCAGAAAACAAAACCAAACAAACAAATGAAAAAGCCAAATTAGTGTTCTCTCTCACACGTGTTACATTTCTCACCAGTGCAGCGGTTGAAATCATAAGCACAGCACACTGTATCATTACTGACCCATCACCAAGCTACACAACTAATGACAAGTACATTCATTTACCATTTATTTAACTTTTTTTTCATCCACTAAAAAATGGGATACACATTTGTGAGTGAGAACTTTATTTTTTCAACAATCATTAAAAAAATGATAGCAACAGCTCCTCTATCATAGTACACTCTTACCTCTTTATGATTCAGCCAATATATATATATATATATGTATGTATGTATGTATGTATGTATGTATAAATAATTATGATATATGCATATATGCATACGCACACAGAGACACACATACATGCACGATAATCAAATAATCCACAAACTATATCCAAAGTATGGTTAGAGATACTGTAGCATTAATTGAGCATAAAGCCACCAAACTTCTTTTGGAATATGAGACTCAAACATTAGTGAAAAGGATCATTCTTGTGATAGTATGCACTGTGCCACAGCTGCCTTTTAAATGAAGATTATTGTTAAAGTTACACTGGCAATTTGACGATGACCGTTTTTACCAAAAGATAACTATAAATAAAACACCAATTGTTAACAGTCTATAAACAGTCTAGTCAGCAACAGTCTGTATACATCATAAATAAAAGAGCAGAGCAGCAGAGTAGAGACTGGTGAGGAGTTTCAGAGACAGGGCTGTAGATGCAAGGTAAGTGCTCCCTGGCTGTGAAGCTGCAGCAGACGCAGAAACTCTTCAGGCATTTTGTGCATTCCTCTGTTGGGTTGAGCATTATCATAGTAATGATGGTAGATGGGCTCATGGTTCAGGTTGACACCAAAAGGCCAAAAACCGTAGAGGTGAACTTCATCACAGAGCTCCAAAGCCACACTAGTTAGCATAAAGCCTGTGGACAGGCGTGTCTCCCTCAGTCCGCTCCCCTTCCAAAACCGGTGAAGCGTTTGAAGGTAGAAGGGACTAAAGAAAACGACAGTTTGGTGTGGCCACAGTATTTTATGCATCATCACAGACAGAGCTGTATTGAACGTGTAGGAAAATGCAGGCATGAGGATGGAAGCCTTGCCATAGACAGACAGGTCCTGCAATAAGGGCCCAGGATCCTTCTTGAAGTTCTTGTAACTATGAACAACAAATAGAACCATTAAGTCCCATTCATCCATGTGAGAAATAAGATGGACATTCAGAGGATAAGATGGAGTGAGAGATCACAGGTGTGTCTGCATATATGAATTTGTGTGAAAGTATAATTGTGATCATGCAAGATTACATCAGTATGCCTGCTCATGTGGACAGCATAAAGCCCAATCATGTGGCCATTTGTGTGTCATTCTGTGAACTCACTCTCTCCTTATCTGGCTGGGGTTTATGGTCATCAGATCAGTCTTCACTCCAACATCACTGTCATTTACTGGAGCCAAATTAAACCTGGAGAGAGGGAATGAGAGAATATCAAATGGATTAAACATCAACTCCAGTAAAATATTCAGTCCAGCTGGTGCGTGTGTATGTTCAGCACAATGTTTACTTACCACGTTAAATGCAACTACTACTTGAGTTCAGTTCATTTGATTGTTTAATGGAAGCGTGAAAGAAAAAAAATACAAAGGAGAGAGTGACAGTAAAAGAGACAGGGCAGACAATAAAGAATAAGCCCTGTGTCACATTCTTCTTCTAGAGAACACAAGTCTGTGGTTTTGGCATTGTTTTGGTTTAAGAATGTTTTTACATATTTCCAGTTTAAGATGTTGCACTGAATGTTCTTGACAGTTTTGATTTGTGGGTAACTTGGACTCCTCTGCTGTCCTTTTTTAAAATGTTGAAACATGCCTGTGTTGCTAACATTTTGCTTTCATTCACAGCATTTGCACACAGTGCATGATAGACAAAATAGCATGGATCCCTAACACTGTTTAATGTTACATCAGTAGACACAAAACAAAACAAGGACTATTTAAGTTATCATGTTTTATGCTGCTGTTTGTACTATTATGGTCTTTGATGCTGGTAAAATGCAAATCTTAGTTAGACTATTACAGGAAACAGAAACAGAAAAACTGATTTGTTTAAAAAAAAACCATGGAAACATATCGCCTTGTTTCTGTTTATGCTTTCTTTATAGCATGAAATTATTTTGTCAATCTTTAGATCCTTGTTCAATTTTCCTGCTCATTGAGCACATTCATGATTTGAATAATTCATAAAGCTTCCTTAACGAATCCATTTGTGCAACACGTCTGCAAAACCTAGCTGGATGGCACACATTCAAGTTTACAGGTTCATACAGCACAAGGCTGTCACTGACTGAGACAATCTTTTAAATGCCCTACTACATCAGGGATGAATTTTGGCTATTTGAGTCTATACCTGATGACAAAGTCTGAATTGTTGATCTCTTCTCCACAGCTACTGTTCTTCAGAATCCCCCCACTTCCCACTACAGCACAGCGTCGCAGATTCCCACCACTCCAGGGAAAGACCTAGACACACACACACACACATCATGAGAAATGCATGCTGTCCGGAAAGTCATCAAAATCTATCTGAACTAGACCAAAATAGATCCACCGAGTTCTGACCTCAGGTAGCATGGCATAGAGATCTGAATCCACTCTCCGTTTCACTCTGCCATTAGTCTCATATGAGATACTGTGATTCAGAGGAGTGTTCTGCTTTGTTAGGTACAGGGTACCCGTTGCATTACAGCAAGTGCACAGTCTTACTCTGCAGAAAGTGAGAGAGAGGGAGAAGTGAGAGTTTTGATATATTTGCAGAACATGCAGAACATTAAATGTAACTTGTAATGTCATATTCTTTATGCACCCAACTGCTTATTCCAGTTCCTGTTTTCTTTATGTCCTGTCTATGCACCCAACTGCTCATTCCAGTTCCTGTTTTCTTTATGTCCTCTTTATGCACCCAACTGCTTATTCCAGTTCCTGTTTTCTTTATGTCCTCTCTATGCACCCAACTGCTTATTCCAGTTCCTGTTTTCTTTATGTCCTCTTTATGCACCCAACTGCTTATTCCAGTTCCTGTTTTCTTTATGTCTTTGTTAAAAAGCCAGAGCTAGTGTGTCACTTGTGCATGCATGAACTGGTATCATCTGTGACCTTAAGCTTTTAAATTTTGCTTGGCTTATGTTTAGCAGTAAAATTTAGTTTCTTTTATATGTGAGATATCTGAATCTATTTCTCTGTCACTTTTTATCCTGATACACACCACAGGGTACCATCCCAGTTATTCAAAGTTGGCGGGGAGGGATATCTGCTTATGCAACGTTTTTTACCCATGATCTTACCTTGCATTATTTGACTGTATGTATTATATTTTTAAAAAATAACATCAGAATTTTCTTTATAGTCATTCTAAAGTTTGCTAAACTGCACCAGAACTCTGTGAACAATGAGCACATTACATTTAGAGGTCAGTTGGTCTTTTTGTGATATGCTGAAAAAAGTAGATTGTTGTACAGTCTTGTAAAATTAAATGCCATTTAGCTGTTCTTCATTAGCAGAACATGTTAATGTTAATTTGTCATCATGGGCAACTCTGCTTAAGCCTCTCCAGTTAGAGACTGACTTCTCAACTAAACAGTTTTTCAGAGAAATGGCAGAGTTTCCAGTAAATAACACGCATTACTTCTGAACAAAAGTAGGTTCAGTTTGCATTTTATTTTATTTATTTATTTATTTTGCATGTTATGTAGTATATCCCCAGGTATGCAAAACGGCTTTTAATTTGCTGGCAGAACACAACAAATTTCTCTTTTTCCACTTTCACAATGCTGTATCAAACTTATCTCCCCTTTTTGGTTACTTCAAGTTACAATGTTTGACTCTCTCAAATGCACATACATAAGTACACATGTGAGTTATGTTAAACACAAGAAAGCATGCACAGTACCTGGTGAGTTCTTGCTGAGTAAGATTGGACTTTGGAGGACAGCTCAAAAGTTCCTTCAGGTCTTCTACAAACTGTATAAAGCTCATACTAACAAAAAGAAAATGTATCAAATGATTTTGTCATGCTACCATTCAGGACCTCTACAAACTGTATAAGGTTCATACTAAAAAAAGTGACTCCATATTAAATGATTCTGTCACTCTATCATTTAGGTACTCTACAAACTACATAAAGTTCATGCTAACAAAAGGAGACTCCGTATTAAATAATTCTGTCATTCTAAAACTTAAGAAGAAAAGACATTTTCTCAGCTCACGATTTTACTGTCTTCAAGGAGAGGAACTTTTGCCGGAGCCTTGTGCAATGGACTTGTGAATATGCATTGTTCATATTACTCCTGAGAGTCAAAACAAACCAGAAACAAAACATTTACAAACAAGACTATCACATCATCATCAGTTCTGAATGTCAGCTTATGTGCTGAAAGAAAAGTGTTCCTCATTATTCATGATCAAATGGATTCACCGCATAATATCCATTTAAAGAATTTGACTGATTTAACTGACCTGATCTGATTGTTCATTATGCTGTGGGGGGCATTACGCTTTCTGGGGGGCGTTCCAGAGTTTTTCACTCATCCCGCTTTCTAGAGTACCCCCCTGGCATACACCCCTGTTTACTAACATACGCTCTGTCATTGGTTCAACGGTGTCACTTACGTTGGGTTGAGGTTGTGAACGGCTAACGCACAGCTAAAATTGCGGGCTAACTATATTCCTGTGCATTCAGTTTTTAAGTGTATGCTGTGCTTTCAACATGGGCAGCACAGTGGGTTGCGCTGTTGCCTCACAGCAAGACGGTCTCGGGTTCGATTCCCGACCGGGTGGCCAGGGTCCTTTCTGTGTGGAGTTTGCATGTTCTCCCTGTGTCTGTATGGGTTTCCTCCGGGATCTCCGGTTTCCTCCCACAGTCCAAAGACGTTAGGTTAGGTGAATTGGAGACCCCTAGGTGTGAGTGTGTTTGTCTGTGTGTCTGCCCTGCGATGGACTGGTGACCTGTCCAGGGTGTTTCCCTGCCTTTCGCCCTATGAACGCTGGGATAGGCTCCAGCACCCCCCGCAACCCTAATCAGGATAAGCGGCTTAGATAGTGAGTGAGTGTGTTTTCAACCCACTCTCTGTTTTTTTTCTGAACGTAAGCAAGTCGAATACTTTCAGTGGGACTCCACCACATAGACCCAGTGAAACAAAATGCGCAACAAAGACTAATGAAGACACAATATTACATATTTAGAAAAATAGGTACCTTTATTCTATTGTTAATTATACGTGGTTATTCCTCCTTTTGTGCCCGCCTTTCTGAGTCAATCTATTGTGTTGAAACGTGGGGAATCGGTGTGCGGTTGTTAAGGCTGAAATGAAGATATATTCGTATTTTTGTGTATTGTAACAGTCAGATGATATTCCATGCTAATGTATTCGTTCCATGACAATCAGAACATACCTACACTACATATCTCTGCTGCAAGATGAGCGCATGCTCGCGCGCAAACACACCTATTTTCTCTCTCTCCCTCTCCCTCTCTCTGTCTCTCTCTCTCACACACACGAACACACACGAACACACTTATCAACAGATTATGAGGCACTTGTTTGATGAAGCTTAGGCATTCCTGAATGGTCACTATAGCGACAATCTAGAACA